>NC_069502.1:819223290-819483290 GCF_027579735.1 Bombina bombina
AGCTTCCGTCTTTATACTCAGTGGAACACCCAATAATCAAAGCCATAATTAATTTAGGTTCTTTATTTTTCATTATATAGTTACTTCTGTATTATATCATCCCCCCCCCCCCAATTGACTAAGATTTTCCTTAAAACAGAGACAATACTCTTTATCATTTAGTCTTTATTCACCCAATATGGTGAATATCTCAGCGGGATTAATCTGCTAAGTTGCATCAATCATATTTTATATCTATTCTATTATAATAGATGTTATATATTTTATAGTAAAACTTGTATCTCTCAGTTAAAGGGACAGTCAACACCAGAATGTTTGTTGTTTTAAAAGATAGATAATCCCTTAATTACCAATTCCCCAGTTTTGCATAACCAACACAGTTATAATTATAAATGTTATACGTCTGTAATAACCTTGTATCTAAGCCTCAGCAGACTGCCCCCCTTATTTCAGTTCTTTTGACAGACTTGCATTTTAGCCAATCAGAGCTGTCTCCATGGTAAATTCACGTGCATGAGCTCAATGTTATCTATATGAAACACGTGAACTAATGCCCTCTAGTGGTGAAAAACTATCAAAATGCATTTAGATTAGAGGCGGCCTTCAAGGTCTAAGAAATTAGCATATGAACCTCCTCGGTTTAGTTTTCAACTAAGAATACCAAGAGAACAAAGTAAAATTGGTGATAAAAGTAAATTGGAAAGTTGTTTAAAATTACATGCCCTATTTAAAACATGAAAGTTTTTTCTGGACTTGACTGTCCTTTTAAGATAATGTTATTACTCTAAGTTGTCTAGACTAAAGTATCACTCTACTAGGCAGTATATCTGGATAAAGAGGTACTAGGGTATCCTTCTATAAAAAATAAAAAATCTAAGGTATCAATGCAAGACCTGAAATGTATATATGAGTGACTTACTAGCATTATCATATACCATGTTTATGCCATACCTCCGGTACTCTTTCTGGGGAATTTAATCTTGAGGTTGCTCATGTATCTTATTCTTATTTTATATTTTTCTCTTCTTTTTCATTTCTACATCAGTTTGTCATCATATTGTGAGAATAATATTCAGGATTTAATCCTATGAATATTGTATGGATAAATACCTTAATAAAAAACTTTGATTATGAAAATTGGTGTATACTGTCCTTTTAAATGGATATGAAACAATTTATATACAGTATATTTAAATGTATTCAATTAAGAACAAAACAAAGCATCTGTTTTGCACTTAAACATTTACATATATAAATGAATATACAAATTGATTTAACAGTAATTCCTCTTGACCCTTTAACTGTGTTTTTATTATTTTTGTTGGGTATAAAACTAGTTTATAATCAGACAGCTCATTAGATCACACATGACGGATTCACTGTAGATTTGCTCTGTGTCAGTCATGTCAGTAGTTTTTGTGCACTTCCTCAGTGAGATATTTATTACTACACAGCGTTACCTGAGTTCTCATTTCCAGGGATCTCCTTAGTCCTTAGTGCTTGGTGAGTCTCCATCATGACGTCCTTGTAAAGCTCCTTGTGTCCCTCTATATACTCCCACTCCTCCATAGAGAAATACACAGCAACATCATCACACTTTATAGGCACCTGAAACACACACAACTCATTCAGCACTGACACAGGGACAGGTTCTGCCACACACTTTTACTGAAAGAGCCAGGATAAAGTTACTGAGAACAGACACAGACAAAAGGCAGGAAATACACACAGGGTCAGATGGGTCAGTAAAGTAAGTCACTGTGCCCTGATGCTGATATAATGTCACTTTTCCCAGCAGTACTCACCTCTCCGCTCAGCTGTTGAACGCTGCTGTGGGAGAGCCTCTTCTTCACAATGGTGTATTCCTATAATACATATGAGAAAGATCATCAGACTTCATTTGCCTGGACTAACAAGTTCTTGTTTACTTCTCTCGATCATCACAAAACATATAAATAAATAAAATATAAATGGATAATTTTGTGGGACCTCTATGATAAAAGTTGCTAAAGACTGAGAACATGAGCTCAAGAAAATTGACATTGCTAGAACATTTTTAGAGGGTGTGATGGGGGGGGGGCAAAACGTTGAGCTCTTGATTGATAGGAGGTTCCTTTGGTGCTGGGTCACTTGGGTATTAAGCCTTTTTTGTAGTTGGGGTCATGCAGAGGGGCCTTTAGGTTCTGGGGTAAGTTTTTGCAATAGAGGACATGTAGTAGGGCTTTTTATGAGTGGGTTTTTTCTTTATGGTGGGAGGGGTGTTGGATGTTAGGATTAGTATATTTTTTTCTGCGGGGAGAGGATTTGTGTTGGAGGGTTGTGCAGGTGAGTGAGCTTAAATGGACAATCTACTTGATTTTTTTTATTATTTAAAAAGATAGATTACGCCTTTACTACCCATTCCCCATCTTTGCATAACTAACAATGTATATGACACTTTATAACCACTAAACCTTTAAATATCTGCCTGTTTCTAAGTCACTGCAGGTCACCTCTTATCTCAGTGATTTTTATTAGCTTTTCACGGCAAGACAGTGCTAGACCATACATGCCTTATAGATAAACATTGTGCTCACTCCTGTGAAGTTATTACTGAACCAGCACTAGTGGGTAAAAATGCAAGTTTGTAAAAAGCACTGAGATAAGGGGCAGTCTGCAGAGGCTTAGAAACAGGTAATAATAAAGAAAAAAGTATATTTGTATAACAGTGATGTTATGCAAAACTGGTGAATCTTTTTAAACAATAGCAATTTTCAAGTAGAATGTCCCTTTAAGTTAGTGTTAGTGAGATGGTCTTGTTGAACTGAAGTTAAGGTTAGTGAGATGGTCTGGGTGAGATGAAGTTAGGGTTAGTAAGAAGGTATGGGTGAGCTGAAGTTAGGGTTAGTCAGATGATCGGGGTGAGTGAAAGTTCCGGTTAGGGAGATGAAGTTAGGGTTAGTGAGATGGCACAAAGTGCAGTCTCACTAGCCGGTGCGCATTGTTAGTGGAGAGATGAGTTCCATTGGTACCAGGTATGATCTATCAGCATCCATGTTCTCTCCAGATGGCAGAGTGTTTCAGGTTGAACATGCAGCTAAAGCAGTTGAGAACAGCAGCACGGCCATTGCTATCCGGTGTAAGGATGGTGTTGGGTTTGGTGTAGAGAAACTTGTTCTGTCTAAGCTCTATGAAGAAGGTTCAAACAAAAGGATCTTTAATGTTGATCGACATGTTGGAATGGCAGTGCTGGACTCCTTGCAGATACCCGATCCTTAGCAGATATAGCTAGAGAAGAAGCTTCCAACTTCAGGTCAAACTACAGTTATGATATCCCAATAAAGCACCTTGCGGACAGAATAGCTATGTACGTGCATGCTTATACACTGTACAGCGCTGTCAGACCATTTGGCACAAGTTTCATGATGGGATCTTCCAATAAAGATGATGGTTCTCAGCTGTATATGATTGATCCATCTGGTATTTCCTATGGATACTGGGGCTGCTCTATTGGTAAAGCCAAACAGGCAGCCAAGACAGAAATAGAGAAGCTTCAGATGAAAGACATGACCTGCCGGGAAGTGGTCAAAGAGGTGGCAAAAATAATCTATATCGTACATGATGAAGTAAAAGGCAAATCTTTTGAGCTGAAGCCGAGCTGGGTTGGAAAAATAAATAACGGAAAACATGAAGTTGCTCCAAAAGATGTCCGGGAAGAAGCAGAAAAATATGCAAAGGAATCTTTAGAAGAAGAAGATGATTCAGATGATGACAACATGTAACATTTCATAGCTTCAGCTGTACTTTTTGTATATAGATTTACAGCACTGGACAGATTGTGTCAGACTATTTCTGGAAAGGTTTTGTTATTTGCTCATCTTTTATCCCACAAGTAAAAAAAAGCTAATGTGCAAAAAAAAACAACAAAATCTGTAAGTGAGATGGTCTGGGTGAGATGAAGTTAGGGTTAGGAGATGGACGGTCTTGGTGAGATGAAGTTGGGGTTAGTGAGATGGTCTTGGTGAGGTTAAGTGAGATGGTTGGGTGAGCTGAAGTTTGGATTAGTGAGATGGTCTGGGTGAGATGAAGTTGGGGTTAGTGAAATGGTCTTGGTGAGGTTAAGTGAGATGGTCGGGTGAGCTGAAGTTAGGGTTAGTAAGATAGGTCTGGTGTATCAGAAGCAGCACAGTAAATAGGACCAGTGTCACATGACATTCCCCAGCAGCTCTCACCTCTCCGGTCAGTAGGCAGATGATACCCAGGGCCTGACTCAGGAACTGCTCTGCTATCTGCTTCCTGGATTTGTTCATCTTGTTCTTCGTCAGTGACTGAGTCTGATGCTATAAATGTGACACCTGCAAGAAGAAAGGAAGACGGTTAACGTGAGAGATAAAAAAATAATCAGAGCTCTTCCTGTATTTTTATTATGGTAAGAGATGATTATGTGATATTAAACATGTTTATTTCACTTATGAGCAATCTAATAGTACACATGTGACCAGCTGCATGTGCAGCAGATAACATAAAGTGATAACATGTGACAATCTTTATATAGCATGTTTGACATTATGGGGTGACACATTTATTTAATATTAAAGGGTCAGTAAATACAGTAGAGTTGCATGATAACAACACAATGCAATAGCACTTAGTCTGAATTTCAAATGAGTAGTAGATTTTTTTCCTGAAAAATTTCAAAGTTATAGTACTAGCTCATAGGAAAAATGGTTAAGAGAGAGTAACCATCTTCCAAAAGTATGCATATATAGCACTCTGGGGCCTGACTACTGGGTAGAATTACACAAACAGGATAAATAAAATATAACTTTTATTACTAATATTAAAAAACCAAAATCATTGGTTAAATGACATACAAAATAAAAAATATCACCGGTATATATACTAGATGTACTAAATAAAGTAGATCACTAGATAATAATTCAGCCTGTATTAATTTTCACATTGATAGTGATCTAATAGATAATATTCCTATAGTTAACACATACTGATTGGTAGAGGAAAAATAGTTTTCCTAGTAGTGTAGTTTAAAATAAATAATTCAGCTGATAACTCTGTAGATTATGACAATGGCCTCAGAGTTCCCATCAAGGGTGAGAACTCCACAGAGTGGGATACCACAAATTATTGTAGATAGGATGTATTGAACTCAAATAAGAATTCAGTAGTGATTAGAGTGTTATGTGAATAACTGTGGTTACATAGATCAAATCATCACTATGATGCTACAGCACATCATTTACAGTTAATTTCCACATAAAAGATTGCTAGGATTGTTAATTTATGTGTGTTTTTTTATAACTTAATCAAGGGACCAATAGACTAATGTGTGATTCTGTAAGTAATTCACATAAATATATAGATATAAATGATTGATATACTACCCTTTTATGATGAAGGGTTAAATATCATAGCGTAGGTTTATAAATGTGATTATAAAGTCTATTCGGTCTATTATCTTATAGTTACGGTATTAACATCTTATTGACAGCCACACATATATATTAAGCCGCATAAGCGTATCGGCTAGGAACCCTCATTTAAATTGTTTGCTGTGGTGAATGAAGTGATTGTGCGACCATATTCAGACCTAACACACTCTTCGGTCAAGAAGTTAAATTGTCAGCTGTCCTAGTCTATGGCGTCCTAGGTTTAAAATTATTTGCCCATATTAATAGCCGATATTGAAGGTTAGATTGACAGTTGTTCTTAGTCAAGAACGTCCCGGGTTATAAATTGATGGGCTTAATTGTAAGTGACTGTGCATACACGTCGGTCTGAGAGCAGAGGGGCTTAAATAAAAATCCGGTATTATAGATGCGGGTAAATTGGTTTGATCTCCCTTTTAGTCCTCACTCCCTCAAATACAGCTTGCTCATTGTATCAGCCCCCTCACACTGTAGTCCCTATACAGACTCTCAGCCGCTCTCTGTCTCACACCCCAGTACCTGTACAGAATCTAAGCCCCCTCACACCCTAGCTCCTGTACAGAATAGCAGCCCCCTCCTTTCTCACACATCAGTCCCTGTACAGATTCAGACCTCTCTCTCTCTCTCTCTCACACCCCAGTCCTGTACTGGTTCTCAGTCCCCCTCTGCAAGTTCACAGACCCCACTGTCTCACCACCTAGCTCCTATACTGGCCTGTACAGTCCCTGTATCCTCCCCCCTCTGATTCACTCCCCAGTCCCTTTGAAGTCTCTCAGCCCCCCTCTGTCTCAAACTGCATCCCTTGTACAGGCTCTCAGCTCCCTCTGTCTCACACCTCAGCCCCTGTACAGGTTCTTAGCCTCTCGCTCTCTCTCACACCCCAATACCTGTACAGGTTCTCAGCCCCCCTCTGTCTCATGATCCAGTCCCTATACAGACTCTCAACCCCTCTGTCTCACGCCCCAGTCCCTGTGTAGACTCTCAACCCCTCTGTCTCACGCCCCAGTCCCTGTGTAGACTCTCAGCCCCCTCTGTCTCACACCCCAGTCCCTGTGTAGACTCTCAGCCCCCTCTGTCTCACACCCCAGTCTCTGTGTAGACTCTCAGCCCCCTCTGTCTAACACCCCAGTCCCTATACAGTCTCTCAACCCATCTATCTCACATCCCAGTCCCTGTGTAGACTCTCAGCCCCCTCTGTCTCACACCCAAGTCCCTATACAGACTCTCAACCCCTCTGTCTCACACCCCATCCCTTGTACATGCTTTCAGCCCCCCTCTGTCTCACACCTCAGCCACTGTACAAACTCTCAACCCCTCTCTCTGTCTCTCTCCCACACCACACTCCTTTATTGGTTCTCAGTCCCCCTCTGCCTCACACTTAAGCCCCTGTACAAGTTCTCAGACCCCACTGCCTCATCACCTAGCTCCTGTACTGGCCTGTACAGTCCCTGTATCCCCCCCGCTGATTCAATCCCCAGCCCCTTTGAAGTCTCTCAGCCCCCTCTGTCTCACACTCCATCCCTTGTACAGGATCTCAGCCCCCTCTGTCTCACACCTCAGCCCCTGTACAGGTTCTTAACCTCTCGCTCTCTCTCACACCCCAATCCCTCTACAGGTTCTCAGCCCTCCTCTGTCTCATAATCCTGCCCCTATACATACTCTCAACCCCTCTGTCTCACACCCCAGTCCCTATGTAGACTCTCAGTCCCCTCTGACTCACACCCGAGCCCCTATACAGACTCTCAACCCCTCTGCCTCACACCCCATCCCTTGTACATGCTTTCAGACCCCCTCTGTCCCTAGGGTTGCCACTTCAGCCATGTTTTCCTGGACACTTATGAGTTACACATGTTGCAGGGTGTGCAGGGAGGAACATGTATTGTGTTTCTGGACAGCACTATTCATATTCCTCCCTGCACACTCGGCAGCATGTGTAACCTATAAGTGTTCTGTATTTTAAGGGGCAGGTGGCAACCCTATCTGTCCCACACCTCAGTCCCTGTACAAATTCTCAATCCCTCTCTCTGTATCTCTCCCACACCGCACTCCTGTATTGGTTCACAGCCCCCCTCTGCCTCACACATAGCCCCTGTACAAGATCTCAGCTCTCCTCTGTCTCACACCCCAGCCCCTGTAAGACCCTTAAACCCCTCTGTCTCACTCTCTAGCTCCCATACAAATTCTTAGCCCTCCCCTATCTCACATTCCAGCCCTTGTACATACCCGCAGACCCCCTCACACCCCAGCCTCTGTATAGACTCTTAGCCCCCCTCTGTCTCACACCCCAGCAACTGTACAGATTCTTAGACCCTCTCTCTCACACACCCCAGTCCTGTACTGGTTCTAAGTCCTCCTCTGCCTCACACCTAAGACCCTGTACACAAACTCAGTCCCCTCTGTCTCACAGCCAAGTCCCTGTGCAGACTCTCGGCCCCCTCTGTCTCACAACGCATACCCTGTACAAGCCTCTCAGTCCCACTCTCTCTCTCACAGCCCAGTCTTGTACTGGTTCTCAGCTCCCTCTGTTTCACACCTCATACCCTGTACAAATTCTAAACCCCCTCTGTTTCACACCCCAGTCCCTGTGCAGACTCTTAGACCCTTCTGTCTCATACTCCAGCTCCTCTATAGACTCTCAGCCTCTTTTGTCTCACAACCCAGCCCCTGTACAGAATCTCAGCCCTCCCCTCTGTATCACACTCCAGCACCTGTACAGACCATCAGCCCCCCCCTTACACCCCAGCCCTGTATAGACCCTTAGCACCCCTCACAGCTCAGCCCATTTATAGATGTTCAGACCCCCTGTACAGACTCTCAGCCTCCCTCCATCTCAAATCCCAGCTCCTGTAGAGACCCTAAGCCACCCTCACAACTCAGCCCCTGTATAGATTCTCAGCTCCTCCTCTGTCTCACACCCAAGCCCCTGTAGAGACTCTCAGCCTCCCTCCATCTCACACCTCAGCTCCTGTAGGGACCATCAGCCCCAATCACACCCCAGCCCCTGTAGAGACTCACAGACCTCTCTCTCACACACACACCAGTCTTGGTATTGGTTCTCAGTCCCCCTCTTACTCACACCTAAGCACCTGTAAAGTATCTTAGCCCCCCTCTGTCTCACACTCCAGCCACTGTACAGATGCTCAGCTCTCCTCACACCCCAGTCCCTTTATAGACGCTCAGTCCCCTCTGCCTCACACACCCCTGCCCCTGTACCGACTTTCAGTCCCTCTCACACCTCAGCTCCTTTAGAGACTCAGATACCTCTCTCACATACACACCAGCCCCTGTATTGGTTCTCAGTCCCCCTCTGCCTCACACCTAAGCACCTATACAGTCTCTCACCTTTCCCCCTCTGTCTCACCCACCCCACCCTGTCTCACCCCCCCCCCCACTCTGTTTCACACACTCCCCTCTGCCTCACACACACATCCCTGTCTCACCCCCCAGCCGCTATACAGACTTTCAGCCCTCCCCTCTGTATCACATTCCAGCCCATGTTCAGCCCTCCTCACACCCCAGCCCCTATACAGATTATCAGACCCCCTCTCTCTCTCACACATCCGCCCATTCTATACTGGTTCACAGTTCTCCTCTGCCCCATAACTAAGCCCCTGTACAGACTATTAGCCCCCTCTGGGTCAAACATCAGTCCCTCTCTGTCTTACACTCCAGCCCCTGTACAGAACCACAGCACCGCTGTCACCCAGCCTCAGCCTGTACAGGTACTCAGCTCCCCTCTGTCTCGAACATAAACCCCTCCTCCTCCACTTAACCCCTCTCTCTCCGCACCCACAGCTCACCCTCTTAACCCCACTCTCTGCACCCACAGTCCCCGCACCTATAGGAGGTTAATATTAGTTGTCACGCTTACTTAAATCACATATATTACCTGGTAGTAGCTAGATCCAGTCCGGTAAAAGGACAGATGAGGTAACTGCAGTCACGTGGCTTCTGGGAGTTCACGGTCCTTTTGCTGCAAGGGATCTAGCTGCTACGCGAGGATAAAGTATTGGAACTTCTGGAAGGAGGCTGTGTGTGTGAGGCAGAGGGATCCTCTTTATAATAATATTTGTCTGTAAATAATGCACTGGTGAGGTATTTTTATGTGAGGCAATGGGAATATCTATATAATATTATATACCTGTAGCTAAGGTACTAGGTTTATATTGAACAAAAGTATCAACCTTGGGACACCGCCTCTTTTACCGGACGTGAAGCTGATGCATACAGCTTCCGCTGCACTGCATGCTTGGAGTATGTTCGTGGTTTCCTGCTTCCGTTTAATTCCTGCCGAAGATCACGCTGGTACGAACGCTGGCAATTGTCTCTTTTGACTTATAGTAATTTCCCGTGTTTGTTTCCTGGGATGTGCTGACTCTCAGCTGCCTAATAACCAAGTCAGCAATTTAGCTATAGACTGATGGGTGTCATATGTGTGCAATGTTGTTTTAGTATAACTGTATTAGTGTGTGACTGTGTTTATACTGTGTGTGTGATAAATGTGTAGCTTTCTACATGATATGTAGCATATAAGGTCTATAAACTATGTATTTTGTTCTTTATATTAGATTGCGGGGAAGTGCAATGCATATTAGGTAGAGGGAATATTATATATGTATATTAGGTACTGGGGAAGGGAGTTTGTGTGCGCTTGTGCAGAGGGAACCTCTCTATAGTATATATCTGTATATAAGGTACATGGAGGGGTAGTTTGTGATGCATAGTCAAAGGGCTATTATGATGTAAAAGTACATAGCGACTCTAATGCTATTTCACCCCCACACATAGGTGGAACATCTCTACTAAGGTTTTGTAGAAGTTGGCTCTGTTTGAGTGAGAGGGAACCTGTGATAATATGTACTGTATATCTATAAGGTACTGGGAAGGGTCTGTATGTGTGAGAGGCAGAGGGAACATCTCTATAATATATATCTGTATAGAAGATACAGTGAGGGGTCTGTGTATATGTTAGGTAAAGGGAACTATATATATATATATATATATATATATATATATATATAAATACCCCACAGGATCCCACACTCACTGCTCCATATCCAGCTTCCGGGGTGCACTTTAAACATTAGATATAGCAAAAAGAATAAGAAAGGCACTCTCCGTGATCAATAGTGAAATAACTTTACTTCGGTGAACGTTTTCGGGGTCGCCCCCTTCCTCAGACCTTACAAAACAACTAAACAGTGAACTATTTAAGTGCTTACCCAGTGACGATCCTGCCAGAGTCTGTGGCGTCCTCCTAGCGCAACTGCGCATGCGCAAGAGTCAGTACAGAAGCCCTGGAGGTACAAAAAAGTCACCCAAGCAAAACACTTTTTGGTACCATAAAAACATAAAAACAACAATACCAACATGTGAATTTAAAATCGTATGTACACAAAACACAATATCGTAGAGATGGTGATTACTAACTAGTAGGTATGATGTAGAAAACTGTGTTTACATGATGTTAGTGATAGCGGTATCGACTACCTAAAACTTCTATATGTGAAACGGCTAGGTTATCTTACAGAGGATGTGTCAGAAAAAACACTCAACACCTTATAACAGGGTAACGATACTCAGATGGTAACCACCCAAGTAGATAAATATACATATCGGCAGACACATTTCGAATGTTGCTAAGCAACCCTGTACACAATCTTACAAAACCTAACCGGTAAGTCGCAACTAGACTTAGCATATCTAGTCAATCGGATAATCAAACTTAGTATAAAGTATATATCCATAACCCTCAATTCCCAGGCAGAAGAGGAAAACATAATTCGGCAAACATATCTCCAATGTTGCTAGGCAACCCTATATACAATCACACACAACCTAACCGGTAATGCGCAACTAAACTTAACATATGCAGTCAATCAAACTTACTATAATTGTATATTCATTATCCACAGCACCCAAAGCGGAAAAGAAAAATCAAGTATTGAAGCATCGACGCAACAAACATAAAAATATAAAAATAAACATAAACATTGTTGCTAGGCAACCATTTATGAGCCACTCAGAATTGAACACATCAGTTATACTACAACACTATGTGTAAGGAGATCGAGGTAGCCAACCTGCCCCTCAATAATCCTATCAAATGATAAAGTATTTTGTACACCATCACCTATTAAGGGACTGTATACAACCACATATAAGATTTATACATGCGAGATGCCTAGTGGTGTAGATATAACTACTCATACTATATAGTGGATAATATAGAAACCACACAGCCACAAACCAAGCCATATACCGCAAACTATCCTTAGTTCACTGACCTAGCCAGTGGTACCAACCATACTAGAAAGGGAACAAGAATTCAATCTGCATCAGATGGGGAGTACAAGTACAATTAGACCGGTGACTACACCAGATATTAGATCAGTAGATCATGTAGGGGTCCTAAAAACCAAATCCAATAATGCAATCCTCACAGGAAGCACTGCATATCAAAATGGACATTTAGCCCCTTGGGGACCAAAGTGTCAAGTGTGAAAATCCAGCGACTTTCCCTCTGTAAGAGCACCCTACCTCTGTCACCACCCCTCATTAGGGGTGGGACGTGGTCAATAATAATAAACCGTAAATCTGTGTTCTTGTGTCTTGCCTGCAAGAAATGTCTGGCAACTGGTTGGTCGGATTTGCCATTCTCAAGTGCTGCCCTAATGGCCGACCTATGTGTCTTACCGACATAGTACTTGCCGCACAGGCAGTGGATCATGTATACGATGTAACATGTGGTGCATGTGACTTTATGTTTGATAGTAAATCGTCACCGGGTAAGCACTTAAATAGTTCACTGTTTAGTTGTTTTGTAAGGTCTGAGGAAGGGGGCGACCCCGAAAACGTTCACCGAAGTAAAGTTATTTCACTATTGATCACGGAGAGTGCCTTTCTTATTCTTTTTGCTATATATATATATATATATATATATATATATATATATATATATATATATATATACACAGTAAGCTCATGAAGTTTATTTTATTTAAAATGTTTAGTTTTATGTAATGAAATAACTTTGCAATATATTTTCATTCTTTATTTTGACCTTTTTTGTGTCGTCTGGTTCAGAAAATTAAGCAACTTCTAATTCTAAGAACTTAGATGCACCCTGCTGACTTCTCAAGGCTAACTCAGCTACAAATATGTCTCTAAGTGGCTTTATCATATAACAACTGCACTTTATACTAACATTATGACTGTAGCTAGCCTTGTTGTCTCTAAATAAAGAAAATGGTGGGTGGAGTTTGGCTATTGAAAGATAACTGTTGTAAAAAAAGGATGTTAAAGTGTCAGTAAACCTAAAAAATAATGTTATATAATTCTACACATAGTGCAGAATTATATAACATTATATTAGTGCTATTGTTATAAAAGCTTATATTCCCTTTTAATTTTTTTAAAACATGTCAGTTTTTTAGACCCGCTCTCTGCGCTCTTCTGAGCTGGTGTTTTTATTACACAGCGCATCTGGCCAGCTTTATAGTCACAGCCCGACCCGACCGCGCCATAACACTAAGTGCATCTCGCTCCTGCACTGTCAGACAGAGCAGGAGCGAGATGCACTTAGTGTTATGGCGCGGTCGGGTCGGGCTGTGACTATACAGCTGGCCAGATGCTCTGTGTAATAAAAACACCCGCTCAGAAAAGCGCAGAGAGCGGGTCTGAAAAACTGACATGTTTTAAAAAAATTAAAAGGGAATATATAAGCTTTTATAACGATAGCACTAATATAATGTTATATAATTCTGCACTATGTGCAGAATTATATAACATTATTTTTTAGGTTTACTGTCCCTTTAATGTTAGATTTGGCTGATATGTTATTCTATAGCAACACAACAGGAATGTCCTGTAATTACAAGGTGTTTACTGTCCCTTTAAAGGGACATTATACTCTCAAAAAATATGGGCTAATTAAATAAAGCATTAAAAGAAAATAAAAGTTTTTAATTAACATGTGTTATCTACTTTGCTGCTTAAAGTGAAGGTCAATTTTCATGTGAAAGTGCCCGGTTTTAAAAAAAAAACTATTAAAAACGGACACTTTCATTCATGAAAATTGACATAGCACCGTATTTTAAAAATACTTACCTTGTTCTTCTGAAACGCCGAATTGGCCTTCTGAAATGATGCCCCGTCTGCTTCTTCCTGGTTTACTTACCAAGCAATGACGAAACTGGCTTCCTCCAATCACGGCATTGCCTCAGGCAATGATTACCCCCGGGGGGAAGGCCGTGATTGGAGGATGTCGGAATCGTCATTGCTGACGTATGAAGAGACGTTTGCTACGGACTGGTCAAGCACTGGAGCGACTTCAAGAAGAAAAGGTAAGTATATTTTATAAAAAAAAAACCCGGCTGAAATGCCAATTTTCATGAATGAAAGTGCCCTTGTTTTTAATAGTTTTTTTAAAAAAACGGGCACTTTCACATGGAAATTGACCTTCACTTTAAGGTCCTTAAAATTATGTTAAAGTTTGAAGTCCTCTGACTTCATGAGAATACGTTTGTAATACCCAGTAGCTACAGAACAAGGCTTTTTACCACACTACCTAAATAGTGTTTACAGACAGCCCTCCTGCTGGATCGGTCTGTGTAATGTGCTTTGTGCAGTACTATGTTCAAATGCAGAAACGATGCAGATATACTCAGAAACTGCAGAATTCCACTTCCCTTTCCCCCTCCCGGTTACTGCAGATCTCCTCCAGTCTCTGCACAACCTAATTAAATGCTGTGGTAACTGGGAGGGGGAAGGGAAGTAGAATTCCTGCAGCATTAGTACGGACAGAAGGGAAAATATGCTGCTGAGTGTTACGGTTACCCTTAGTCTCGCTGAGAGATGGACCGCTTAGTAGCCTGGATCCCTATTGCTGAAGAGGGGAGAAGCTGCTTTCCATAGTATTCTATATGAGTCTCGCAAATGTAGAATAATCCCCCTTAGCTGTACTACAGCTAGGATACCCTTCTGCCCACAAAAACGAGTCAGCGCTGCGATTGAGGGTCAACCAAGAACTCAGGACTGGGATGCTCAGCCTGCTTTTTATTGAGGTTACATGCACACAGGGCACTCCCAGGGGGGAAGCATAAAATCCCCCCTCACACATTTAGATAGAGAGACAATGTCCTTTGACAGGCCACAATAGGATTACAGTACTTCAGATAACAAGTTACACATAAGAAGAAAACAATGCAGTCCATCTTATCAATTAGCAGTCTGACTCCGGAGGTGATTAGACAATGGGAATGTTTAACACTAAACTTAATAAGAGCTGAGGCCAGCAAACTTGTATTTAGAAAATAGTTTCTAAAAGCTGAAAAAAAGTTAACTCTTTATGAAATGATACTTGTTACGGTTTTCTTGGAGCCCTTCTTAGACGCTGGCTTGGCTGGTTCAGGCATTGCTGCTGGGAAATAAGCTCTTCACAACAAAATAACTAATGCTTCTGTAACAGTGCTCCCTTTCTGTGGAACACTCTGGCAGACACGGTCTGACCCCTTTTCGGGGCAGATTAAGGCTGTCCAGACCGCTGGTTATGCGGGGCTGAGGTCGGTTTGTCTGGACAACCCGTCGGCGTTGCCATTCTGTTTCCCAGGTCTGTAAGTAATGGTGAAATTGAAGGGTTGCAACGATAAGCTCCAACGTAAAAGCCTGCCGTTATCTCCAGAGACCCGGTTCAACCACACCAACGGGTTATGGTCGGTGACCAGAGTGAACTCCTGCCCATATAAATAGGGAGTCAATTTCTTTAATGCCCACACCAAAGCCAAACACTCCTTTTCGACCGCTGCATAGCTGACTTCGCGGGGCAGGAGCTTCCGGCTGATGTAGGCAACTGGATGCTCCCCTCCATCTTCGCCTACTTGGCTGAGGACGGCTCCCAGCCCGAACATGGAAGCATCTGTATGGACGATAAAACGTTTGTTAAGGGCTGAGGCCGCCAAGACAGGAGCGTTAATTAGAGCATTTTTGAGAGCCTGGAAAGCCGTTTCACAGTGGGGAGACCACAGGACCTGTCGAGGTAAGTTCTTCTTGGTCAAGTCAGTCAGGGGTTTGGCAAGTGTGCTGTAGTCTGGTACGAACCGTCTATAGTACCCTGCCGTGCCCAGGAAGGCTAGGACCTGAGTCTTAGTGATGGGGGTGGGCCAATTGGCGACAGCTTCTATCTTGGCCGGCTCTGGTCGCTGCTTTCCACACCCCACCCGGTGACCCAGGTACTGTACCTCGGCCATCCCAAAGTGGCATTTTTCTGGCTTCAGAGTCAGGCCAGCAGCCCGGATCTGATCCAGAACCATTCCTACGTGAGCTAAGTGGTCCTCCCAGGACTCACTGTGGATCGCTATGTCGTCCAGGTAGGCGCAAGCAAAACTCTGGAAGCCATCCAGGAGCCTATCCACCAAGCGCTGGAATGTAGCTGGGGCATTCTTCATCCCAAACGGCATTACCCTAAACTGATATAAGCCAAATGGGGTGACGAATGCCGACTTGGGGATAGCCTCCGGGGCCAGGGGAATCTGCCAGTAACCTTTGCAGAGGTCAATAGTGGTCAGGTAATTTCCCCTGGCTATACGATCGAGTAGCTCGTCTACCCTGGGCATAGGGTAAGCGTCCGTCACGGTTTTTTCATTGAGCCTCCGATAGTCTACGCAGAACCGGGTGGTCCCATCTTTCTTGGGCACCAAGACAACTGGGGAGGCCCAGGGACTATCGGAGGGCTCAATTACCCTGAGTTGGAGCATCTCATCGATCTCCTTCTTCATTCCTGTCCTAACTGCTTCGGGGATTCGGTACGGAGCCTGGCGCAAGGGAGCTTGTCCCGGAGTATCTACCTGGTGGGTGGTTAAAGTAGTGTACCCTGGCTTCGGGGAGAAGGTGAGGTGTTTGGACTGTAGGAGTTGGTTGAGCTGCTCCCTTTCAGTGGGGCTAAGTCGGTCTCCTATCTGAACCTGAGCCACTATACCTGTGGGGAGACTCTTTTCTAATAGGTCTGGAATGGGTAGACTGTCGGGGTCTTCCTGAGGGGGACAACATACGGCCGTCACTTTCTCTGGTCGCTCAAAATATTCCTTGAGCATGTTTACATGGAATGTCTTTCTAAGATTGTTGTCGTGGCAGCTAGCTATCACATAAGTGGTGTCTCCCCTTTTCTCTACGATCTGGTAGGGACCCTGCCAGGACGCCTGCAATTTGTCTGTCTTCACCGGCTTAAGTACTAACACCTTTTGTCCTATGGTGAAGATTCTCTTTCGGGCCCCCCCGATCGTACCATACTTTCTGTCTTCTCTGGGCCGACTGGAGATTAGCCCGCACGGATTTGGCTAATTGCTCCATTCGGTCCCTGAGTTCTAGCACGTATGGCACAATGGGGACACCGTCAGTCTCCATCTCTCCCTCCCAGTGCTCCCGGATCAGGTTTAGGGGTCCCCGTACCTTTCTTCCGTAGAGCAACTCGAAGGGAGAGAACCCTGTCGTTTCCTGAGGCACCTCCCGATAAGCAAATAGGAGGTGCGGCAGGAAGCGTTCCCAGTCTCGGTATTCCTGAGTGAACGTCTTGAGCATTTGCTTGAGGGTCCCATTGAACCTCTCACACAGCCCGTTCGCCTGGGAGTGGTATGGGGAGCTCAGGAGGGACTTAATTTTGCAAACCTGCCAGAGTTGTTGGGTCAATTCAGCCGTAAATTGGGTGCCTCGGTCGGATAGGATTTCTTTTGGAAATCCTACCCGGGAGAACACCTGTACTAGTGCATTCGCTACCGTATCCGCTTGTATGTTGGATAGGGCGACAGCCTCTGGGTACCTGGTAGCGTAGTCCACTACGGTAAGAATGTAGCGCTTACCGGAGGGACTAGGGATAGCCAGTGGTCCCACTAGGTCAATAGCAACCCGGCTGAAGGGTTCCTCTACAATAGGCATATTTACTAGATGGGCTTTAGGGTGATCGCCTCGCCTTCCTACTCGTTGACACACATCGCAGGTGTTACAGTAAGTTCTAACGTCAGCGTGTACCCCTGGCCAAAAGAACGTGTGAGTAATGCGGTGTAGGGTACGGGTTACGGCTAGGTGGCCTGCTAAGGGGATGTCTTGGCCTATCTTGAGGATTTCTTGACGGTATTTGTGGGGCACTACCAGCTGTCGCCTACGCTGTCCCCTTTTCTCTGTCCAGCGGTATAGTTTCCCTTTTTCCCATAAGAATGTTTCGTTATCTGCCCCGCCCCCTCCGGTCTCTGCTTGTTCCCGGTACTTTTGTAAGGTCGGGTCAGTCTTAGACTCTGTCTCGAAAGCATCTGGGGTGTCCCAGGGTATGGGGCCTAACATGTCAGGCAAGGTCGGGGTAGGTCTTACCTGTGTCTCCCGCACTGGTGAGAGCTCTCGCTCCGTCCGGGCTTGGGCCCGTGTAGTCACTGGGTCCGCCTCGTTGTTGCATACTGGAGCATAGGCAGAAGTCATGGGGCCCAAATCGTTGCCCAGTAGTACTTCGGCAGGTAAATTATCCATTATGCCCACGTTCACAGCCCCCTTTCCCGCTCCCCAATCAAGATGCACTTTAGCTGTTGGAATTTTGTACACATCCCCCCCCGCCACTCTAACGGCCACAGTCTGTCCGGATCGCTTGTGTTCTGGCACCAAATGACTGTACCAGCGTGATAGTAGCCCCTGTGTCTCTCAATCCCTCGGTAGATCGCCCCTCGAGCCATACCTTCTGCCGATGGTGCTGGCGGTTATCTGAGGCAGCATATACAGGGTCCGCCTCGTGAAGCGGCCCCACATATTCCTCCATAGGGGCCTCTTGGTTAACACAGAGGGCCCGGGCCGGACGATATGACCCAGAGGGGTAATTGTAATTCCTGGGTGTCTGGTGCGTATTAAGGGGGCAGCTAGCCATGAAATGCCCTGGTTGCTTGCATCGGTGGCAAGTCGGTCTGGGACGCTCAGAGCTGTTATTGGGTGGTCCTGAGTGTCGGGCGGGCCCTGTGGGCACCGGGGCTCGGAATTCAGCACGAGGGGGTGCACGGTAAACCTCTCTGGGTTCGACCCGTGCTGGAGCTCGGTAGTTCGTGGGTTCGTGAAGACGAGAGTCATAATGTTCATCGGCCAATTTGGCTGCTTCTTCTAAGGTAGAAGGCCGCCTGTCTCGCAGCCATTCATTCCCTTGCTGTTCCATGCCATTATAAAAATGTTCTAAGAGAAACAATTGTAAAATTTCCTCACCAGTCACCGCTTTACTTCCGCTCATCCAGTGATTTGCCGCTCTCCGCATTCGGTGCGCCCATTCCAGATGGGTATCGTTAGGCTTCTTTTTCGTGCCCCGAAACTGTCGGCGATACGTGTCCGGAGTTACCGCGTACCGTCGCAACAGTGTCTCCTTAACTAGCTCATACTGTGTCACTTCCTCAGCACCCAGAGTACGAAAGGCTTCCAGGGCTCGCCCGGATAGTTTCCCAGATAATATCGTGGGCCACTCTCTGTTGGGAATCTGGTGCAGGGCGCATTGCCTTTCGAAGTCCGCCAAATATTCATCAATCCCTGTCTCGCTCTCTAGGAAGGGTCGAAATGCCGCATAGGGTATCTTGGGCCTCCCAGCATTTTCGACAGGGATGATTACCTGCGGGGCTTCAGCATTGCGGTGTGCGTTCGCTAGGTTGAGTTCGTGGGCTTGAGTCTTTCGTATATCCTCGTCCGCTTCCGCCATCAACTGCTGTACCAATTCCATGGAGGGGTTCGGCCCGTACAGTGAGAGCCTCTCCCGAACAATCCTGTTTTTTTCGTCACTAATCGTGGTCGGTGTTTCCGCCATTGTGAAGCTCTGATCCAGTTCGGTCAATTCTGCAATCAGCTCTCTACTCGGCCGGTTGCTGGCGTACCCCCCTCTGCTTTCAAGTAAATCCTTTAGGGTTGTACGCTTCAATTTTTCGTAAGCGCTCTCCATCCGTTCTGTACCTCTCCTAGGAAATCCAGGAAAATCCCACCGCTGCCGCCAAATGTTACGGTTACCCTTAGTCTCGCTGAGAGATGGACCGCTTAGTAGTCTGGATCCCTATTGCTGAAGAGGGGAGAAGCTGCTTTCCATAGTATTCTATATGAGTCTCGCAAATGTAGAATAATCCCCCTTAGCTGTAGTACAGCTAGGATACCCTTCTGCCCACAAAAACGAGTCAGCGCTGCGATTGAGGGTCAACCAAGAACTCAGGACTGGGATGCCCAGCCTGCTTTTTATTGAGGTTACATGCACACAGGGCACTCCCAGGGGGGGAAGCATAAAATCCCCCCTCACACATTTAGATAGAGAGAAAATGTCCTTTGACAGGCCACAATAGGATTACAGTACTTCAGATAACAAGTTACACATAAGAAAACAATGCAGTCCATCTTATCAATTAGCAGTCTGACTCCGGAGGTGATTAGACAATGGGAATGTTTAACACTAAACTTAATTAGAGCTGAGGCCAGCAAACTTGTATTTATAAAATAGTTTCTAAAAGCTGAAAAAAAGTTAACTCTTTATGAAATGATAACCCTAAGTATTGATCTAGGCCCATCTTGGTATATTTTATGCCACCATTTCACCGCCAAATGAGATCAAATGAAAGAAAAAAAACGTTAAATTTTTCACAATTTTAGGTTTATCACTGAAATTATTTACAAACAGCTTGTGCAATTATGGCACAAATGGTTGTAAACACTTCTCTGGGATCCCCTTTGTTCAGAAATAGCAGACATATGGCTTTGGCGTTGTTTGTTGGTAATTAGAAGGCCGCTAAATACCGCTGCGCACCACACGTGTATTATGCCCAGCAGTGAAGGGGTTAATTAGGGAGCTTATAGGGTTAATTTTAGCTTTAGTGTAGTGTAGTAGACAACCCTAAGTATTGATCTAGGCCCATCTTGGTATATTTCATGCCACCATTTCACCGCCAAATGAGATCAAATGAAAGAAAAAAAACGTTAAATTTTTCACAATTTTAGGTTTCTCACTGAAATTATTTACAAACAGCTTGTGCAATTATGGCACAAATGGTTGTAAAAGCTTCTCTGTGACCCCCTTTGTTCAGAAATAGCAGACATATATGGCTTTGGCGTTGCTTCTTGGTAATTAGAAGGCCGCTAAATGCAGCTGCGCACCACACGTGTATTATGCCCAGAAGTGAAGGGGTTAATTAGGGAGCTTGTAGGAAGCTTGCAGGGTTAATTTTAGCTTTAATGTAGAGATCAGCCTCCCACCTGACATATCACACCCCCTGATCCCTCCCAAATAGCTCTCTTCCCTCCCCCACCCCACAATTGTCCCCGCCATCTTAAGTACTGGCAGAAAGTCTGCCAGTACTAAAATAAATGGTATTTAAAAAAATATATATTTTTTTTTGTTGTTGCATATTTACATATGCTAATGTTTAGGAGACCCCCTTAGCCCCCAACCTCCCTGATCCCCCCCTCAAACAGCTCTCTAACCCTCCCCCTCTAATGTATTAGTAGCCATCTTGGGTACTGGCAGCTGTCTGCCAGTACCCTGTTTACAATAAAATATATTTTTTTATTATTTTTTTTATAAATTTTCTGTAGTGTAGCTTGCCCCCCACCTCCCTCCCTCCGAGATCCCTTAGATCATTTTTATTTATTTTTTTTCCCACTTTATGTTCACATTTTTTCCGCAGTGTAGTGGTTCCCACCCGCTCCCTACCCATTCCTGGCTCCCATGCGCGTGCCCTGTGCACGCGCCCCGGCGATCCCGCCCACGATCCCGCCCCCCCTTCACATCACACGGCCCATCGATGGCCGCCCACCCGCCTCCCAGACTGGCTCCCACCCACCAACGATACCGGCCATCGATGTCCGGTGCAGAGAGGGCCACAGAGTGGCTCTCTCTGCATCGGATGGCCAAGGAGAGTTATTGCAGGATGCCTCTATGTCGAGGCATCACTGCAATAACCGGAAAGCGGCTGGAAGCGATCAGGATCGCTTCCAGCCGCTTTAAATCCTAATGTCGTACAGGGTACGTCGCTGGTCTTTAAAGACCAGGTTGTGTGCGACGTACCCTGTACGACATGCGTCGTTAAGGGGTTAAGCAGCAAAATTGATTATACATGTTAATTAAAAACTTTATTTTCTTTTAATGCTTTATTTAATTAGCCTGTATTTTTTATTTTTTTTTGAGTGTATAATGTCCCTTTAATTGATAGTAGCTCAGGCAGACAAAGTGATAAAAGCTGATTCATCCCTGTGACACAGCTGAGACTTGAATCCTGGGAAGTCTGTTTAATTGATGGAACTGCTGGGGTATAAATAGCGCTTCTTATCAAACTCCAGGTGTCTTTAAACAATTTTGATGATGTGGAAAAATAATAAATGCAGTATAGTGCAAAACTGTGCATGGGTACACAAGGGAATTCCATAGAATTATCACCAATTTGGGCTTATATTTTCATTAATTAATGCAAACTAAAGTTGGTTTCTAGAAGTGCTAGGTCTATTGAAAAGACAGCATATAGTTTGCGTGGGTAACTCACAGAAGAAATAAACATAATGGAATTGATATTCAAAAACCATAAATGTAAATGGTTGTAAACAGCTTCAGCACAAGGTTGTCAAATGGCTCAAATTATAGGTTTGTTAATAGTAGCAAAATAAAAAAAAGCTATGTATTGTTAGAGAAGTTAAAGGGACGGTCTACTCCAGAATGTTTGTTTTAAAAAGATAGATAATCCCTTTATTACCCATTCTCCCTAAGGGTGATGCGGGAAGCCAGATATGGACCCGTTGCTCAGTGTGCCTTGAGCTTTATTACCCATTCCCCAGTTTTGCATAACCAGCATGGTTGTATTAATACACTTTTTACCTCTGCGATTACTTTGTATCTAAGCCTCTGCAAAATGCCCCCTTATTCCAGTTGTTTTGACAGACATGCATTTTAGCCAATCAGTGCTTACTCCTAGGTAACTCCATGTGCATGTGCACAATGTTATCTATATGGCACAAATTAACTTGCGCCCTCTAGCTTTGAAAAACTGTCAAAATGCGATAAGAGAGGGCCTTCAAGGGCTTAGAAATTAGCATGTGAGCTTATCTAGGATTAGCTTTCAACAAAGAATGCCAAAGGAACAAAGCAAAATTGATGATAAAAATAAATTGGATGTCCTATCTGAATCATGAAAGTTTAATTTTGACTAGACTGCCCCTTTAATGTATACCCCCTTATGACAACAAACTGAACATGAGACTCTCTCTCTCTCTCTCTCTCTCTGTGTTTAGGCTCCTGTTACTGTGAAGATCACGTACAATAGACGTCACTGCGTTTGTCAGTAAAGGGGAAATATTATAACAATATCTGACAAATTCATCTGTGCTGAACAAGACAATGTCTGACAGGAACCAAACCTCAGACCATCCTGATGCACACAGAGGTAAGCAGGATGTCACATGTATGTCACCTGGTTTTGTCATCACAATTGGGTAATATTTACATTAACTAACCAGAAACCTCAGTGATCTGTTGGTCTTAAAGGTACATAGGGGTTGATAGTATATTGTCCCAAGGCAGAACATGCTGTGATCTGAGATGTCATCGTATAAAATGCAGCATGTCTGCAGAAAGAATGGGACACATGCAGGAACTGTTGGCTCTTTTGCTTTGCAGTGCTTCTCTGCATCAGGCTGTTGTCTTCAAACTGCACTGTTCTCTGGCTGCACTTAACAAAGTGCATCCAGAACAAAGTGCTGTTTGAAGAGAACAGCCAAATAATGGAGCACTGCTGCAAAGCAGCAGCGCATTTATTGTTGACTGACTCAAGACATTATAAAAACAACACTTTTTTTTTTCTCTGCAGCTGTGCAATGTACTATATTATAAAACTTAAGAAAATGCTTTATTCTCCAGTTAATCAACACATTGCAATTGAACTGGCGCTTTACTGTAACTGCTTCATTTAAAAATTCAAAATGATCTTCAGAAAATTTTTCACTTAAAAAATCTCATTGCAGAAAGTGAAAAAAAAGTTCTGCCTCTGGTGTATATTAGTAATGTACAGAAGTCTCTACTACGCAGTTTATAAAATCCTTCTTTACTCTTGTTGTTATTGACCAGATCGGCACTATGTGCTCATGGCCATTGTGAATCTGTGTGCGTAAAGAGTGCTTATTGGTAGGTAAGCTCCATGCATAGTGTACCAACCAATCCGCTATTGCACATGTTGCCAATTTCTTATATACAAAATGTCTAAACATGGTTTTGTTTGTGTTTTTAGGGACTTTGCATTGCACAATGTCTTACTCTGGTGTGCTTAATTTGTGCAACACCAACTACTGAAATCAGAGTGCAATCTATACATGACAGCAGTGCTTGTCATCAGAGTATACTGACATAGGGTCACAAGCGTGCTCTATAAATGGCAGCAGTGCTTGTCATCAGAGTATACTGACATAGGCTCACAAGCGTGCTCTATAAATGGTAGCAGTGCTTGTCATCAGAGTATACCGATGTAGGCTCGCAAGTGTGCTTTATAAATGGCAGCAGTGTTTGTCGTTGGAGCATTCAAAGGTAGATTCAGGAGCATGCTCTATATGTGCAGCAGTGCTTGTCATGAGAGCATACTGAGGTAGGCTCAGAAGCGCACGCTATATATGGCAGCAGTGCTTATCATGAGAGCATACTGAGGTAGGTTTAGGAGTGCACTCTATACATGGCAGCAATGTTTGTTATGAGAGCATACTGAGGTAGAACAGGAGCGTGCTCTATATATTGCAGCAGTGTTTGTCATTAAAGCATACTGAGGTAGAACAGGAGCGTGCTCTATATATTGCAGCAGTGTTTGTCATGAGAGCATACTGAGGTAGAACAGGAGCGTGCTCTATATATTGCAGCAGTGTTTGTCATGAGAGCATACTGAGGTAGAACAGGAGCGTGCTCTATATATTGCAGCAGTGTTTGTCATGAGAGCATACTGAGGTAGAACAGGAGCGTGCTCTATATATTGCAGCAGTGTTTGTCATGAGAGCATACTGAGGTAGGTACAGGAGCGCTCTCTATATATGACAGCAGTGCTTGTCATGAGATCATACTGAGGTAGAACAGGAGCGCTCTCTATATATGACAGCAGTGCTTGTTATGAGAGCATACTGAGGTAGAACAGGAGCGTGCTCTATATATGGCAGTAGTGCTTGTCATGAGAGCATACTGAGGTAGAACAGGAGCGCACTCTATATATGGCAGCAGTGTTTGTCATGAGAGCATACTGAGGTAGAACAGGAGCGCACTCTATATATGGCAGCAGTGTTTGTCATGAGAGCATACTGAGGTAGAACAGGAGCGCTCTCTATATATGGCAGCAGTGTTTGTCATGAGAGCATACTGATGTAGAACAGGAGCGTGCTCTATATATTGCAGCAGTGTTTGTCATGAGAGCATACTGAGGTAGAACAGGAGCGCTCTCTATATATGACAGCAGTGCTTGTCATGAGAGCATACTGAGGTAGAACAGCAGCGTGCTCTATATATGGCAGCAGTGCTTGTCGTGAAACCATACAGAGGTAGGTTTAGGAGCGCTCTCTATATATGACAGCAGTGTTTGTCATGAGAGCATACTGAGGTAGAACAGCAGCGTGCTCTATATATTGCAGCAGTACTTGTCATGAGACAAGGCTCAGGAGCGCACTCTATACATGGCAGCAGTTTTTGTTATGAGAGCATACTGAGGTAGAACAGGAGCGCTCTCTCTATATGACAGCAGTGTTTGTCATGAGATCAAACTGAAGTAGGCACAGCAGCGTGCTCTATACATGGCAGTAGTGCTTGTCATGAGAGCATACTGAGGTAGAACAGGAGCGTGCTCTATATATGGCAGTAGTGTTTGTCATGAGAGCATACTGAGGTAGAACAGGAGCGTGCTCTATATATGGCAGCAGTGTTTGTCATGAGATTATACTGAGGAAGGCTCAGGAGCGCTCTCTATATATGACAGCAGTGTTTCTCATGTGATCATACTGAAGTAGGCACAGCAGCATGCTCTATATATGGCAGCAGTGCTTGTCATGAGATAAGGCTCAGGAGCGCACTGTATACATGGCAGTAGTGCTTGTCATGAGAGCATACTGAGGTAGAACAGGAGTGCTCTCTATATATGACAGAAGTGTTTGTCATGAGAGCATACTGAGGAAGGCTCAGGAGCGCTCTCTATATATGACAGCAGTGTTTGTCATGAGAGCATACTGAGTTAGGCTCAGGAGCGCTCTCTATATATGACAGCAGTGTTTGTCCTGAGATCATACTGAGGAAGGCTCAGGAGCGCTCTCTATATATGATAGCAGTGTTTGTACTGAGATCATACTGAGGAAGGCTCAGGAGCGCTCTCTATATATGACAGCAGTGTTTGTACTGAGATCATACTGAGTTAGGCTCAGCAGCGCTCTCTATATATGACAGCAGTGTTTGTTCTGAGATCATACTGAGTTAGGCTCAGGAGCGCTCTCTATATATGACAGCAGTGTTTGTACTGAGATCATACTGAGTTAGGCTCAGGAGCGCTCTCTATATATGACAGCAGTGTTTGTCCTGAGATCATACTGAGGAAGGCTCAGGAGCGCTCTCTGTATATGACAGCAGTGTTTGTACTGAGATCATACTGAGGAAGGCTCAGGAGCGCTCTCTGTATATGACAGCAGTGTTTGTACTGAGATCATACTGAGTTAGGCTCAGGAGCACTCTCTATATATGACAGCAGTGTTTGTCCTGAGATCATACTGAGGAAGGCTCAGGAGCGCTCTCTGTATATGACAGCAGTGTTTATCATGAGAGCATACTGAGTTAGGCTCAGGAGCGCTGTCTGTATATGACAGCAGTGTTTGTACTGAGATCATACTGAGGAAGGCTCAGGAGCGCTCTCTATATATGACAGCAGTGTTTGTCCTGAGATCATACTGAGGAAGGCTCAGGAGCGCTCTCTATATATGACAGCAGTGTTTGTCCTGAGATCATACTGAGGAAGGCTCAGGAGCGCTCTCTATATATGACAGCAGTGTTTGTACTGAGATCATACTGAGTTAGGCTCAGGAGCGCTCTCTATATATGACAGCAGTGTTTGTACTGAGATCATACTGAGTTAGGCTCAGGAGCGCTCTCTATATATGACAGAAGTGTTTGTACTGAGATCATACTGAGGAAGGCTCAGGAGCGCTCTCTGTATATGACAGAAGTGTTTGTACTGAGATCATACTGAGGAAGGCTCAGGAGCGCTCTCTATATATGACAGAAGTGTTTGTACTGAGATCATACTGAGGAAGGCTCAGGAGTAGGGCTGCTACTAACGATTATTTTCATAATCTATTAATAGGCTGATTATTTTTTCAATTAATCGACTAATCGGATAAAAAATAAATGATTTTTTCCTATATTTAAAATAAAATCCACATACTGAGTGTTATAAATATAAACTTTACATTAAAACAACTGTTGGTCCAATTTTGTAAGCAGCAGAACATTTTTTATAATTAAGCTAAACAAAACCACAAACTGTTTGAAAAGAGGTAGAAGTAGAAAGAGTTAGACTACCACTGTTTATCACATTCTGTTATTCACTCTTTCAGAAACGTTGCATTAAAATACAAAAATGACAACCTGTCCACATGCTCCTGGCTCTCTTTTTTGCAAGTTATTTTGCCTGCAGCAGAGAAGAGGCGCTCAGATGTTGTTGAGGTGCCTGAGATGCATAAGTAGGGTTTTGCCAATTTCACCAAGGTGTGCTATTTATCTTTGTTAGTTTTCCACCAATGCAAGGTCCTCTCAACAAAGTAAGCCTGGACCTCATTATAACATAAAAATATCTTGAATATCCATATGCAGTGGTAAATAACTATCTATAAGGTTAGGGGGAAAATATCTAGTCTACGCTTAAAATAACAGATATATATTTACAGAGGATGAATCTGGTACATTTTCCAATTAATTAAATAGAATTCATATAACAAATGCCATCAATCTAGGGCTAGGTGTAAATAACAAGCTGTGCACTATATCATGCAAAGCATAGCCCCAAATCACCTGATTTTATATAAATAATACAAATTATGCCTCCTGTTTTGTTTCTGGGTTGCACATAAGACAGGAGAAGTTGTAAACTTAAAAAGAAACTTATAGTGTCCTAAAAAAGTGAAAAGTAAACGTCTGTAGAGGTCCTTTAGGCTGAGGGCAAAACCATAAAACACAATACCCTGTGCAGGAGCTCATTGGAGTGAAGCAGCTGGTGCTGTGCACAGAACTAATTGCAAACCAATTAATCGATTATGAGATTCGTTGACAGCTATTTTCATAATAGATTATTATTGATTATATCTATTTGTCATTGCAGCTCTACTCAGGAGTGCTCTCTATATGGCAGCAGTGTTTGTAATGAGAGCATACTGAGGTAGGGTCAGGAGCGCACTCTGTATATGGCAGCAGTGTTTGTCATGAGAGCATACTGAGGTAGGGTCAGGAGCGCACTCTGTATATGGCAGCAGTGTTTGTCATGAGAGCATACTGAGGTATGCTCAGGAGTGTGCTCTATATATAGCAGCAGTGCTTGTCAAGAGAGCATACTGAGGTAGGGTCAGGAGCGCACTCTGTATATGGCAGCAGTGTTTGACACAAGAACATACTGAGGTATGCTCAGGAGTGTGCTCTATATATAGCAGCAGTGCTTGTCAAGAGAGCATACTGAGGTAGGGTCAGGAGCGCACTCTGTATATGGCAGCAGTGTTTGACACAAGAACATACTGAGGTATGCTCAGGAGTGTGCTCTATATATAGCAGCAGTGCTTGTCGAGAGCATACTGAGGTAGGGTCAGGAGCGCACTCTGTATATGGCAGCAGTGTTTGACACAAGAACATACTGAGGTATGCTCAGGAGTGTGCTCTATATATAGCAGCAGTGCTTGTCAAGAGAGCATACTGAGGTAGGGTCAGGAGCGCACTCTGTATATGGCAGCAGTGTTTGACACAAGAACATACTGAGGTAGGGTCAGGAGCGCACTCTGTATATGGCAGCAGTGCTTGTCAAGAGAGCATACTGAGGTAGGGTCAGGAGCGCACTCTGTATATGGCAGCAGTGTTTGACACAAGAACATACTGAGGTATGCTCAGGAGTGTGCTCTATATATAGCAGCAGTGCTTGTCAAGAGAGCATACTGAGGTAGGGTCAGGAGCGCACTCTGTATATGGCAGCAGTGTTTGACACAAGAACAAACTGAGGTATGCTCAGGAGCGTGTTCTATATAGGGAAATACACAAACTGTTTTATGATAAAGTTATGAACAAAACTAGATCATAGGATATAAAACTAACTTTGCTTTATTTGTACAGATGAATATAACGCTGATATAGTGAAAGTTGAGATAACAGAAGATCTGTGGGTGAAGCATCAGCTGGAAGCACCAGATGAGGAAACCAGTGACAGCATCAGCTCAGGTGAGTGTGCATTTGTGGTGTGTCTGAGGGACACAGGATACAGGTGAGTGTTCACGTGTGTTAAGTCTGAGGGATGCAGGTCACAGCTAAGTGTGCACATATGTTGTGTCTGCGGGACATGGGCTACGGTGAATGTGCATGAGTGTTACAGATGAGTGTGCATGTGTGTTGTGTGTCAGGGATACAGGTTACATGTGAGTGTGCATGTGTATTGTGTCTCCGGGACACAGGTTTACAGGTGAGTGTGCATGTGTCTGAGGGATGAAGATGGCATGGATTGTGTGTGTGTTACAGGTGAGTGTACACAAGGTGGTTGTGCATGTATGTTGTGGGTTACAGGTGAGTGAGCACATATATTGTGTGTGTGTGTGTGTGTGTGAGAGGTGAGTGAGCACATATATTGTATGTGAGGTGTGTGAGCACATATATTGTATGTGAGGTGAGTGAGCACATATATTGTGTGTGAGGTGTGTGTGTGTGTGTGTGTGTGTGTGTGAGGTGAGTGAGCACATATATTGTATGTGAGGTGTGTGAGCACATATATTGTGTGTGAGGTGTGTGTGTGTGTGTGTGTGTGTGTGAGGTGAGTGAGCACATATATTGTATGTGAGGTGTGTGAGCACATATATTGTATGTGAGGTGAGTGAGCACATATATTGTGTGTGAGGTGTGTGAGCACATATATTGTATGTGAGGTGTGTGAGTTACAGGTGAGGGAGCACATATATTGTGTGTGTGAGGTGAGTGAGCACATATATTGTATGTGAGGTGTGTGAGTTACAGGTGAGTGTGTATAGTAAGTGTGATAGTCTACTAAATAATTCTCTTGTGTGCACATAGTAATTTCTTTCATGTAATTGGCAAGAGTCCATGAGCTAGTGATGTATGGGATATACAATCCTACCAGGAGGGGCAAAGTTTCCCAAACCTCAAAATGCCTATAAATACACCCCAACCACACCCACAATTCAGTTTTACAAACTTTCCCTCCTATGGAGGGGGTGAAGTAAGTTTGTGCTAGATTTCTACGTTGATATGCGCTTCTCAGCATGCTGAAGCCCGGTTCCTCTCAGAGTGCAGTGAATGACAGAGGGATGTGAGGGAGTATTACCTATTGAATACAATGGTCATCCTAACGGGGATCTATTTCATAGGTTCTCTGTTATCGGTCGTAGAGATTCATCTCCTACCTCCCTTTTCAGATCGATGATATACTCTTATATACCATTACCTCTTCTGATTCTCGTTTCAGTACTGGTTTGGCTATCTACTATATGTAGATGAGTGTCTTTTGGTAAGTTTGTTTTCCTTTATTTAAGACACTCTCAGCTATGGTTTGGCACTTTATATTTAAAGTTCTAAATATATGTTTGTACTTATATTTGCCATGATTCAGGTTTATCAGTATATTTCCTTTTTGTAGACTGTCAGTTTCATATTTGGGAAATGCTTATTTAAAAAAAATAAAAAAATTCTTACCTGAAGTTTTCAAATTGACTCTCTTTTCTAAATTGCGGGCTGTTAGGCTCGCAGGAGCGCAAAATGCTATAATTTATTGCGTCATTCTTGGTGTGAGACTTTTTTGGCGCGAGAATTACGTTTGTTGACGTAATTTCGTCATTTCCGGCGTCTTAGTTGGCGCTGAGTTTTTTCACGTGGTTGCGTCATCTATGATGCTGGTGTTTGTTGCAGACGTTTTTGGCGTCAAAAAATATTTTGTCAGTTGTGGGCGTCATACTTGGCGCCAAACTTTTGGCATTATTTAAGACTTCATAAGAATATTTTTCTGATTCTATTCAGAAGGCTCTGTCTGCCATTCCGCCTTCTAATAAAATGTCTTTTTTAAACTTCTCATTTAGTTGATGAATTTTCAAATGACTGACAACATACTGAATTATCCTTCTCTGATGAGGATTTATCTGATTCAGAATGTCTTTCATCAGATATTGACACTAACAAATCTACGTTTTTATTTTTAAATGGAGTACATTCGTTCTTTGTTGATAAAGTGTTGATTGTATTGGATATTAAAGGGCCATTATACACTCATTTTTTCTTTGCATAAATGTTTTGTAGATTATCTATTTATAAAGCCCATAAAGTTTTTTTTTTTTTTGTTTTTTTTTAAATGTATAATTTTGCTTATTTTTAAAGAACATTGCTCTGATTTTCAGACTCCTAACCAAGCCCCAAAGTTTTATTTGAATACCGTCAGCTACCTTCTCCAGCTTGCTCCTGTTTGTGTAAAGGTTCTTTTCATATGCAAAAGAAGGGGGAGGGGGGGAGTGTCTTATTTCCCACTTGCAGTGGGCTTTCCAACTGCCTTTTCAACAGAGGTAAACTGAAAGCTTCTAAGTACGTTTTTAAACCATTTTATACTGGATTTTTATATCCGTATCTGTGCATCTCATTCTTTATAGTAGTGTCTATTACATGCAGTTATATGAAAATGAGTGTATACTGTCCCTTTAAGGAGACTAGTCCTCTTGATTTTAAGGCTAGCTAACATTTAAATTCTGTTTATTAACCTCCGGTGGTTACTTCAGAGGTTTTTTTCCAGTTCCTAATACTAGAGAATGGAATAGGCCTGGTACTTCTTTTATTCCTTCTTTAAGGTTTTAAAATTGTATCCTTTGCCAGCAGTTAGTTTGGAGTTTTGGGAAAAGATCCCCAAAGTTAATGGGGCTATCTCTACTCTTGCTAAATGTACTACTATTCCTATGGAAAATAGTATTTATTTTAAAGATCCTTCAGATGGGAAACTTGTATCTTATCTATGGAAAATTAATTTATTTTCAGGTCCTTTTCTTAGGCCTGCAATTTCTTTGGCTGATGTTGCAGCTGTTTCATCTTTTTTGGTTAGAAACTTTAGCGCAACAAGCATCGGATTATGATTTGTTTTAGCATTTTTAACTTGATTCAACATGCTAGTTTTATTTGTGATGCCATTTTTTGATATTATCAAAATTGAGGTTAAATCTATGTCTTTAGCTATTTTAGCTAGAAGAACTTTGTGGCTTAAATCTTGGAATGCTGATTTGATTTCTAAATCCAGATTTCTATTTTCTTTCCTTCCAAGGTAATAATTTATTTGGTTCACAGTTGGATTCAATACTTTCAACTGTTACTGTGGAGAAGGGAGTTTTTTGCCTCAAGATTAAGTTCTAAGGGTAAATCTTAAGCTTATAACCGTTTTTGTTCTTAATAAGGAACAGAAACCTAATTCTTCCCAAAGTAATATGTTTCTAATTGGAAGCTTTCTTCATAATGGAATGAATTCAAGCCATTTAAGAGATCAAAGCCAGCCCCCAAATTCGCATGAAGGTGCGTCCCTTATTCCAGCTTAGCTGGTAGGTGGCAGGTTAAGATTTTTCTAAAGTTGTTTGGTTCAATTAGTTCCAAACTCCTTAGATTGGGGTACAGAATAGGATTCAGAGTAAGACCGCCTGTGAGAAGTCTTTTTCTCTCACATATTCCAGCAATCCCAGTAAAGGCTCAGACTTTCCTGAAGTGTGTTTCAGACCTGGAGTTATCTGGGGTATTCATACCAGTTCTGTTTCAGGAATGGGGTCTGGGGTTTTATTCAGAACTATTCATTGTCCCAAAGAGAGAAAATCTTTTGAATTGTCATGTAAGAGTACCATCTTTCAGAATGGTGATTATAAGGTCTATTCTGCCTTTTGTTCAGCAAGGGCATTATTTGCCCACAATAGACTTACAGGATGCATATCTTCATATTCTGTTTCATTCAGATTATTTTCATTTTCTGAGATTCTCTTTTTTTTAGACAAGCATTACCAATTTGTTGCTCTTCCTTTCTGGCCTAGCGACAGATCTAGGAATCTTTTCAAAGGTTCTCAGTGTTTCCTTATTTGGACGATATCTTGGTACTTGCTCAGTCTTTTCGTTCTGCAGAATCTCATACGATTCACTTCTGTTGTTTCTTCAAAGACATGGTTGGAGGATATTTTTACAAAAAAAGTTCCTTGATTACTCAGACAAGGGTCACCTTTTTTAGGTTTCCAGATAGATTGTGTCAATGTCTTTGTCTCTAACAGACAAGAGACAATTTATATTGGGTTCAGCTTGTCGGAACCTTCAGTCTCTATTATTTCCTTCAGTAGCTATATGCATGGAAGTTTTAGGTCTCATGACTGCAGCATCGGACTCGATTCCTTTTGCTCGTTTTCATATGAGACCTCTCCAGATTTTAATGCTGAATTAATGGTGCAGGGATTATACTAGGATATCACATTTAATATCCTTGAATCCCAATATTCAACTATCTCTGACTTGGTGGTTAGATCACCATCGTATAGTTCTACGGGTCTCTTTGGTTCATCCAACCTGGACCGTGATCACAACAGATGCAAGTCTTTTAGGTTGGGAAGCTGTCTGGGGATCTCTGACAGCACAAGGGGTTTGGAAATCTCAAGAGTCGAGATTACCAATCAATATTTTGGAACTCCGTGCGATTCTCAGAGCTCTTCAGTTTTGGCTTCTATTGGAAAGAGACGTTTATTGGTTTTCAGACAGACAATTGCTCAACTGTTGCATATGTCAATCATCAGGGTGGGACTCACAGTCCTCAGGCTATGAAAGAAGTATCTCGGATACTTGTTTGGGCAGAATCCAGCTCCTGTCTAATTTCTGCGGTCCATATCCCAGGTATAGACAATTGGGAAGCGGATTATCTCAGTTGTCAAGCTTTACATCCGGGAGAGTGGTCTCTTTACCCAGATGTGTTTTTTTCAAATTGTTCAGATGTGTGGGCTTCCAGAAATAGATCTGATGGCATCTCATCTGAACAAGAAACTTCCCAGGTACCTATCCAGGTCCAAGGATCCTCAGGCGGAAGCAGTGGATGCATGACACTTCCTTGGAGTTATCAACCTGCCTATATTTTTCCGCCTCTAGTTCTTCTTCCAAGAGTGATTTTCAAAATCATCATGGAGCAATCGTTTGTGCTGCTGGTGGCTCCAGCATGGCCGCACATGTTTTGGTATGTGGATCTTGTTCGGATGTCCAGTTGCCAACCTTGGCCACTTCCATTAAGGCCAGACCTTATATCTCAAGGTTTGTTTTTCCATCAGGATCTCAAATCATTAAATTTGATGGTATGGAAATTGAACGCTTAGTGCTTAGTCATAGAGGTTTCTCTAACATATTGCAGGCTCGTAAATCTGTGTCTAGAAATATTTATTATCGAGTTTGGATGACTTGCATCTCATGGTGCTCTTCTCATAAATTCTCTTGGCAGTCTTTTAGAATTCCTAGAATTTGACAGTTTCTTCAGGATGGTTTAGATAAGGGTTTGTCTGCAAGTTCCTTGAAAGGACAAATCTCTGCTCTTTCTGTTCTGTTCCACAGAAAAATTGCTAAACTTCCTGATATTCATTGTTTTGTACAGGCTTTGGTTCGTATCAAGCCTGTCATTAAATAAATTTTTCCTCCTTGGAGTCTTAATTTGGTTTTGAAGGCTTTACAGGCTCCTCTGTTTGAGCCTATGCATTCTCTGGACATTAAATTACTTTTTTGGAAAGTGTTGCTCCTTTTGGCCATCTCTTCTGCTAGAAGAGTTTCTGATTTATCTGCTCTTTCTTGTGAGTCTCCTTTTCTGATTTTTCATCAGGATAAGGCGGTTTTGCGGACTTCGTTCAAATTTTTACCTAAAGTTGTGAACTCCAACAACATTAGTAGAGAATTTGTTGTCCCTTCTTTGTTTCCTAATCCTAAGAATTCTCTGGAGAGATCCTTGCATTATTTGGATGTGGTAAGAGCGTTGAAATATGTTGAAGCTACTAAAGATTTCAGGAAGACTTCTAGTCTATTTGTTATCTTTTCTGGTTCTAGGAAAGGTCAGACGGCTTCTGCCATTTCTTTGGCATCTTGGTTAAAGCTTTTGATTCTTCATGCTTATTGGGAGTCGGGTAACTCCCCGCCTCAGAGGATTACAGCTCATTCTACTAGGTCAGTTTCCACTTCCTGGGCTTTTAAGAATGAAGCTTCTGTTGATCAGATATGCAAAGAAGCAACTTGGTTCTTTGCATACTTTTACTAAATTCTACCATTTTGATGTTTTCTTTTCTTCAGAAGCAGTTTTTGGTAGAAAAGTACTTCAGGCAGCTGTTTTAGTTTGATTCTTCTGCTTATAATTTAAGTTTTTTTCATTATAAAGATTAAAACTTTTGATTTGGGTTGTGGATTAATTTTTCAGCGGAATTGGCTGTCTTTATTTTTAAACTCTTGCGTGGAGTTCCACATCTTGGGTATTTGCTATCCCATACGTCACTAGCTCATGGACTCTTGCCAATTACATGAAAGAAAATATAATTTATGTAAGAATTTACCTGATAAATTAATTTCTTTCATATTGGCAAGAGTCCATGAGACCCACCCTTTTTATGGTGGTTATGATTTTTTTGTATAAAGCACAATTATTCCAATTCCTTGTTGATGATTTTTGCTCCTTTTCTTATCACCCCACTTCTTGGCTATTTGTTAAACTGAATTGTGGGTGTGGTGGGGGGTGTATTTATAGGCATTTTGAGGTTTGGGAAACTTTGCCCCTCCTGGTAGGATTGTATATCCCATACGTCACTAGCTCATGGACTCTTGCCAATATGAAAGAAATGAATTTATCAGGTAAGTTCTTACTTAAATTATGTTTTTTGTGTTCTCACATGATTTTTCATTATATATAATGAGAGAGAAATTGATACATCCCATAAGTACTACTAACAACTTACACATTTGCATGTATATTCTTATTGTACAGGCCGTATGGATGTGATGCCTTCAGATGGCTCAGCAGTTGAGTACAGAGGAGAACCGTATGTGTGTGATCACGTGAAGACTGAGGAGGATGAAATTCCTATCAATACGGCTATAGGTGATTTGTACTAATTAACACATTACCCTCAAACATCTGCTAGATATAGCGCAGTTCTTGCCTCCAGCGAAGTTGTGCTAGTTAAACCCAAAAAGACCACAGACGTACAGGGTACGTCTGTCATTAAGGGGTTAAGTAAAGGGAATATTCTGTGATGGTGACATTGTGCCTCATGTAAATAAGTTATATTTATCAGATGGTTATACAGCAGACAAAAGTCAGTGAGCAGCTCATGTATGAATAACTAAGGGCTAGATTACACATGAAGCACAAAAATATAATCACTGCTGAGTGCTAACTCCACTCAAGTTATATCTGTAGTGCTCCTATTCTTGTACTCATATTACAAGTTGAAAGAAAAATGTTATCAGAAGAGCCAAAGTCTAAGGCGCTAACATCTGGAGGTCGTTTATTGTGACCTCGCTGAGTCCCTTTCTGCATAGACTTCTGTATATTTATACACATATAAATAAAACACATACATATACACCTTTGTGCATCAGATCTTAGACCATATCCCTTTAAATCACTATTAGAACATTTATTTCTATGATAAACCTTGTTTTTGTATTAAATATGTATAACTATGACTGAAATACTTTACTCTAATATACTATACATGTGTTTTATTGCGCATATATACAGGCGTTAATAGGACAGTAAAGTCAAAATTAAACTTTTGTGCTTCGGATAGAGGATACAGTTTTAAACAACTTTGCAATTTACTTCTATTATCTAATTTTCTGTATTTTCTTGGTATCCTTTGTTCAATAGCATACCTAGGTAGGCTCAGGGGGCAGCAATTCCCTGCTAGCTAGCTGATGTTTGTCTGCACGTGTATGCCTCTTGTCATTGGCTCAGCAGATGTGTACAGTTAGCTCCCGGTAGTGCTTTGCTTCTCCTTCAACAAAAGATAACATTTGCTTCATTATCTTGATACCAGACGTACATTGAAAAGTTGTATAAAATGACTCTCTCTCTCTCTGAATCATGAAAGTTTTGTTTTTTACATTTTACTTCAGGTCTCTAAAAGCACTAAGTTTCCAGTGCTATTTTGTAATGTGCTTGAGTGTAACGCTTATGTCGCCAATGTAATATGAGCGTTGGTAGCAAATCCTGCACTCTTCATTCAAAGTATAGGATGCACTAAATAAATATCAGCCTCGTTAAAGGGACATGATACCCTTAATTTTTTTTTCATGATTCAGAAATAGAATGAGGAGCAGAACCGTTAACCTTACCCTTAGTGTGACCTTGTGCACAATCATTATCACAGACATGACGTTTTCAGATAGATTCAGAGATAATACAATTTTAAAAAACTTTACAATTTACTTTTATTAACCTAATTTTCTTCAATCTCTTGTTATCAAAGGATACCAAGAGTACAAAACAAATTAGATAATAAAAGTAAATGGGAAAGTCATTTAACATTGTATTCTCTCTGAATCTATCTGAAAATGTCATGTCTCTGATGATGATTGTGCACAAGGTCACACTAAGGGTAACGTTAACGGTTTTGCTCCACTTCCAACTCATGGATACAGGGTACAGGTGAGTGTACGTGTGTGATGTTTCTGAGTGATACAGGGCACAGGTGAGTGTACATGTGTGATGTGACTGAGGGATACAGGGCACAGGTGAGTGTACATGTGGGATGTGTCTGAGGGATACAGGGCACAGGTGAGTGTACATGTGTGATGTGTCTGAGGGATACAGGGCACAGGTGAGTGTACGTGTGTGATGTGTCTGAGGGATACAGGGCACAGGTGAGTGTACGTGTGTGATGTGTCTAAGGGATACAGGGCACAGGTGAGTGTACATGTGGGATGTGTCTGAGGGATACAGGGCAAAGGTGAGTGTACATGTGATGTGTCTGAGGGATACAGGGTACAGGTGAGTGTACGTGTGTGATGTGCCTGAGGGATACAGGGCACAGGTGAGTGTATATGTGTGATATGTCTGATGGATACAGGGTACAGGTGAGTGTACGTGTGTGATGTGTCTGAGGGATACAGGGCACAGGTGAGTGTAGATGTGTGATGTCCTGAGGGATACAGGGCACAGGTGAGTGTACATGTGTGATGTGTCTGAGGGATACAGGGCACAGGTGAGTGTACATGTGATTTGTCTGAGGGATACAGGGCACAGGTGAGTGTAGATGTGTGATGTCCTGAGGGATACAGGGCACAGGTGAGTGTACATGTGTGATGTGTCTGAGGGATACAGGGCACAGGTGAGTGTACATGTGTGATGTGCCTGAGAGATACAGAGCACAGGTGAGTGTATATGTGTGATGTGTCTGAGGGATACAGGGCTCAGGTGAGTGTACATGTGTGATGTGTCTGAGGGATACAGGGCACAGGTGAGTGTACATGTGTGATGTGTCTGAGGGATACAGAGTACAGGTGAGTGTACATGTGTGATGTGTCTGAGGGATACAGGGCACAGGTGAGTGTACGTGTGTGATGTGCCTGAGGGATACAGGGCACGGGTGAGTGTATATGTGTGATGTGTCTGAGGGATAAAGGGCACAGGTGAGTGTACATGTGTGATGTGTCTGAGGGATACTGGGTACAGGTGAGTGTACATGTGTGATGTCTCTGAGGGATACTGGGTACAGGTCAGTGTACGTGTGATGTGTCTGAGGGATACAGGGCACAGGTGAGTGTACGTGTGTGATGTACCTGAGGGATACAGGGCACAGGTGAGTGTACGTGTGTGATGTGTCTGAGGGATACAGGGTACAGGTGAGTGTACGTGTGTGATTTGTCTGAGGGATACAGGGCACAGGTGAGTGTACGTGTGTGATGTGTCTGAGGGATACAGGGCTCAGGTGAGTGTACGTGTGTGATGTGACTTAGGGATACAGGGCACAGGTGAGTGTATGTGTGATGTGTCTGAGGGTTACAGGGTACAGGTGAGTGTAATGTGTGATAAGTCTGAGGGTTACAGGGTACAGGTGAGTGTAATGTGTGATGTGTCTGAGGGATACAGGTGAGTGTACATGTGTGATGTGTCTGGGGGATACAGGGTACAGGTGAGTGTACATGTGTGATGTATTTGAGGGATACATGGCACAGGTGAGTGTATATGTGTGATGTGTCTGATGGGTACAGGTGAGTGTACATGTGTGATGTGTCTGATGGATACAGGGTACAGGTGAGTGTACGTGTCTGATGTGTCTGAGAGATACAGGGCACAGGTGAGTGTACATGTGTGATGTGTCTGAGGGATACAGGACACAGGTGAGTGTACATGTGTGATGTGCCAGAGGGATACAGGTGAGTGTACGTGTGTGATGTGACTTAGGGATACAGGGCACAGGTGAGTGTACTTGTGATGTGTCTGAGGGATACAGGGCACAGGTGAGTGTATGTGTGTGATGTGTCTGAGGGTTACAGGGTACAGGTGAGTGTAATGTGTGATGTGTCTGAGGGATACAGGGCACAGGTGAGTGTAGATGTGTGATGTCCTGAGGGATACAGGGCACAGTTGAGTGTATGTGTGTGATGTGTCTGAGGGTTACAGGGCACAGGTGAGTGTACATGTGTGATGTATTTGAGGGACACTTGGCACAGGTGAGTGTATATGTGTGATGTGTCTGATGGATACAGGGCACAGGTGAGTGTACATGTGTGATGTGCCTGAGGGATACAGGGTACAGGTGAGTGTACGTGTGTGATTTGTCTGAGGGATACAGGGCACAGGTGAGTGTACATGTGTGATGTGTCTGAGGGATACAGGGCACAGGTGAGTGTATGTGTGTGATGTGTGTGAGGGATACAGGGCACAGGTGAGTGTACATGTGTGATGTGACTGAGGGGATACAGGGCACAGGTGAGTGTAATGTGTGATGTGTCTGAGGGATACAGGGCACAGGTGAGTGCACATGTGTGATGTATTTGAGGGACACATGGCACAGATGAGTGTACATGTGTGATGTATTTGAGGGACACTTGGCACAGGTGAGTGTACATGTGTGATGTGTCTGAGGGATACAGGGCACAGGTGAGTGTATGTGTGTGATGTGTGTGAGGGATACAGGGCACAGGTGAGTGTATGTGTGTGATGTGTCTGAGGGTTACAGGGCACAGGTGAGTGTAATGTGTGATGTGTCTGAGGGATACAGGGCACAGGTGAGTGTACATGTGTGATGTATTTGAGGGACACTTGGCACAGGTGAGTGTATATGTGTGATGTGTCTGATGGATACAGGGCACAGGTGAGTGTACATGTGTGATGTGCCTGAGGGATACAGGGTACAGGTGAGTGTACGTGTGTGATGTGACTGAGGGATACAGGACACAGGTGTGTGTCCATGTGTGATGTGCCAGAGGGATACAGGGCACAGGTGAGTGTACATGTGTGATGTGCCAGAGGGATACAGGATACAGGTGAGTGTACGTGTGTGATGTGACTTAGGGATACAGGGCACAGGTGAGTGTACTTGTGGTGTGTCTGAGGGATACAGGGCACAGGTGAGTGTACATGTGTGATGTGTCTGAGGGATACAGGGCACAGGTGAGTGTATGTGTGTGATGTGTCTGAGCGATACAGGGCACAGGTGAGTGTATGTGTGTGATGTGTCTGAGGGATACACGGCACAGGTGAGTGTATGTGTGTGATGTGACTGAGGGATACAGGACACACGTGAGTGTCCATGTGTGATGTGTCTGATGGGTACAGGTGAGTGTACATGTGTGATGTGTCTGATGGATACAGGGTACAGGTGAGTGTACGTGTCTGATGTGTCTGAGAGATACAGGGCACAGGTGAGTGTACATGTGTGATGTGTCTGAGGGATACAGGACACAGGTGAGTGTACATGTGTGATGTGACTTAGGGATACAGGGCACAGGTGAGTGTACTTGTGATGTGTCTGAGGGATACAGGGCACAGGTGAGTGTATGTGTGTGATGTGTCTGAGGGTTACAGGGTACAGGTGAGTGTAATGTGTGATGTGTCTGGGGGATACAGGGTACAGGTGAGTGTACATGTGTGATGTATTTGAGGGATACAGGGCACAGGTGAGTGTACATGTGTGATGTGTCTGAGGGATACATGGCACAGGTGAGTGTAAATGTGTGATGTGTCTGATGGGTACAGGTGAGTGTACATGTGTGATGTGTCTGATGGATACAGGGTACAGGTGAGTGTACGTGTCTGATGTGTCTGAGAGATACAGGGCACAGGTGAGTGTACATGTGTGATGTGTCTGAGGGATACAGGACACAGGTGAGTGTACATGTGTGATGTGACTTAGGGATACAGGGCACAGGTGAGTGTACTTGTGATGTGTCTGAGGGATACAGGGCACAGGTGAGTGTATGTGTGTGATGTGTCTGAGGGTTACAGGGTACAGGTGAGTGTAATGTGTGATGTGTCTGAGGGTTACAGGGTACAGGTGAGTGTAATGTGTGATGTGTCTGAGGGATACAGGGCACAGGTGAGTGTACATGTGTGATGTGACTGAGGGGATACAGGGCACAGGTGAGTGTATGTGTGTGATGTGTCTGAGGGTTACAGGGCACAGGTGAGTGTAATGTGTGATGTGTCTGAGGGATACAGGGCACAGGTGTGTGTACATGTGTGATGTATTTGAGGGACACTTGGAACAGGTGTGTGTAGATGTGTGATGTGTCTGAGGGATACAGGGCACAGGTGAGTGTAGATGTGTGATGTGTCTGAGGGATACAGGGCACAGGTGAGTGTAGATGTGTGATGTGTCTGATGGATACAGGGTACAGGTGAGTGTACGTGTGTGATGTGACTTAGGGATACAGGGCACAGGTGAGTGTACATGTGTGATGTGTCTGAGGGATACAGGATACAGGTGAGTGTACGTGTGTGATGTGACTTAGGGATACAGGGCACAGGTGAGTGTATGTGTGATGTGTCTGAGGGTTACAGGGTACAGGTGAGTGTAATGTGTGATGTGTCTGAGGGATACATGGCACAGGTGAGTGTAAATGTGTGATGTGTCTGATGGGTACAGGTGAGTGTACATGTGTGATGTGTCTGATGGATACAGGGTACAGGTGAGTGTACGTGTCTGATGTGTCTGAGGGATACAGGACACAGGTGAGTGTACATGTGTGATGTGCCAGAGGGATACAGGATACAGGTGAGTGTACGTGTGTGATGTGACTTAGGGATACAGGGCACAGGTGAGTGTACTTGTGATGTGTCTGAGGGATACAGGGTACAGGTGAGTGTAATGTGTGATGTGTCTGAGGGATACAGGGCACAGGTGAGTGTACATGTGTGATGTGACTGAGGGATACAGGGCACAGGTGAGTGTTTGTGTGTGATGTGTCTGAGGGTTACAGGGCACAGGTGAGTGTAATGTGTGATGTGTCTGAGGGATACAGGGCACAGGTTAGTGTACATGTGTGATGTATTTGAGGGACACTTGGCACAGGTGAGTGTATATGTGTGATGTGTCTGATGGATACAGGGCACAGGTGAGTGTACATGTGTTATGTGCCTGAGGGATACAGGGTACAGGTGAGTGTACGTGTGTGATTTGTCTGAGGGATACAGGGCACAGGTGAGTGTATGTGTGTGATGTGTGTGAGGGATACAGGGCACAGGTGAGTGTACATGTGTGATGTGACTGAGGGGATACAGGGCACAGGTGAGTGTAATGTGTGATGTATTTGAGGGACACATGGCACAGATGAGTGTACGTGTGTGATGTGTCTGAGGGATACAGGGCACAGGTGAGTGTACGTGTGTGATGTGCCTGAGGGATACAGGGCACAGGTGAGTGTACGTGTGTGATTTGTCTGAGGGATACAGGGCACAGGTGAGTGTACATGTGTGATGTATTTGAGGGACACATGGCACAGGTGAGTGTACATGTGTGATGTGTCTGATGGATACAGGGCACAGGTGAGTGTACATGTGTGATGTGCCTGAGGGATACAGGGTACAGGTGAGTGTACGTGTGTGATGTGTCTGAGGGATACAGAGTACAGTTGAGTGTACGTGTGTGATTTGTCTGAGGGAAGCGTGTCACAAGTGAGTGTACGTGTGTGACATGCCTGAGGGTTTCAGAGTACAGATGAGTGTACGTGTGTGATGTGTCTGAGGGATGCAGAGTACAGGTGAGTGTACATGCGTGTGTCTAATATTACAACTTCCTTGTGCAGTGCCAAAAAACTAAAATGTGACCATATTTATATGATCTATGCAGGTGATATTAAGACTGAAGTCACTCTTAATACTGAACAGACTAATGTCCTGGGTGCTTTGAAGCAGGAAATCGGTGACAATATCAGTACAGGTGAGTAATGTGTGATTTGTCTGAGGGACGCAGGGCGCAGGTGAGTATGTGTGTGATGTGTCTAAGGGACGCAGGGTGCAGGTGAGTGTACATGTGTGATTTGTCTGAGGGACGCAGGGCGCAGGTGAGTGTATGTGTGTGATGTACCTAAGGGACACAGGGTGCAGGTGAGTGTACGTGTGTGATGTGTCTGAGGGATGCAGGGCACAGGTGAGTGTACGTGTGTGATGTACCTAAGGGACGCAGGGTGCAGGTGAGTGTATGTGTGTGATGTGTCTAAGGGACACAGGGTGCAGGTGAGTGTACTTGTGTGATGTGTCTGAGGGATACAGGGCACAGGTGAGTGTGTACGTGTGTTATGTGTCTGAGGGATACAGGGCACAGGTGAGTGTACGTGTGTTATGTATCTGAGGGATACAGGGCACAGGTGAGTGTAATGTGTGATGTGTCTGAGGGATACAGGGCACAGGTGAGTGTAATGTGTGATGTGTCTGAGGGATACAGGGCACAGGTGAGTGTACGTGTGTGATGTGTCTGAGGGATACAGGGCACAGGTGAGTGTAATGTGTGATGTGTCTGAGGGATACAGGGCACAGGTGAGTGTAATGTGTGATGTGTCTGAGGGATACAGGGCACAGGTGAGTGTACATGTGTGATGTGTCTGAGGGATACAGGGCACAGGTGAGTGTAGATGTGTGATGTGTCTGAGGGATACAGGGCACAGGTGAGTGTAGATGTGTCTGAGGGATACAGGGCACAGGTGAGTGTACATGTGTGATGTGTCTGAGGGATACAGGGCACAGGTGAGTGTACGTGTTTGATGTGTCTGAGGGATACAAGGCACAGGTGAGTGTACATGTGTGATGTGTCTGAGGGATACAGGGCACAGGTGTGTGTAGATGTGTGATGTGTCTGAGAGATACAGGGCACAGGTGAGTGTAGATGTGTGATGTGTCTGAGGGATACAGGGCACAGGTGAGTGTACATGTGTTATGTGCCTGAGGGATACAGGGCACAGGTGAGTGTACGTGTCTTATGTGTCTGAGGGATACAGGGCACAGGTGAGTGTACATGTGTGATGTGCCTGAGGGATACAGGGCACAGATGAGTGTACATGTGTGATGTGCCTGAGGGATACAGGGCACAGGTGAGTGTACGTGTGTGATGTGCCTGAGGGATACAGGGCACAGGTGAGTGTACGTGTGTGATGTGCCTGAGGGATACAGGGCACAGGTGAGTGTACGTGTGTGATGTGTCTGAGGGATACAGGGTACAGGTGAGTGTAATGTGTGATGTGTCTGAGGGATACAGGGCACAGGTGAGTGTACATGTGTGATGTGACTGAGGGATACAGGGCACAGGTGAGTGTATGTGTGTGATGTGTCTGAGGGTTACAGGGCACAGGTGAGTGTACATGTGTGATGTGCCTGAGGGATACAGGGTACAGGTGAGTGTACGTGTGTGATTTGTCTGAGGGAAGCGTGTCACAAGTGAGTGTACGTGTGTGACATGCCTGAGGGTTTCAGAGTACAGATGAGTGTACGTGTGTGATGTGTCTGAGGGATGCAGAGTACAGGTGAGTGTACATGCGTGTGTCTAATATTACAACTTCCTTGTGCAGTGCCAAAAAACTAAAATGTGACCATATTTATATGATCTATGCAGGTGATATTAAGACTGAAGTCACTCTTAATACTGAACAGACTAATGTCCTGGGTGCTTTGAAGCAGGAAATCGGTGACAATATCAGTACAGGTGAGTAATGTGTGATTTGTCTGAGGGACGCAGGGCGCAGGTGAGTATGTGTGTGATTTGTCTGAGGGACGCAGGGCGCAGGTGAGTGTATGTGTGTGATGTACCTAAGGGACACAGGGTGCAGGTGAGTGTACGTGTGTGATGTGTCTGAGGGATGCAGGGCACAGGTGAGTGTACGTGTGTGATGTGCCTGAGGGATACAGGGCACAGGTGAGTGTACGTGTGTGATGTGCCTGAGGGATACAGGGCACAGGTGAGTGTACGTGTGTGATGTGCCTGAGGGATACAGGGCACAGGTGAGTGTACGTGTGTGATGTGCCTGAGGGATACAGGGCACAGGTGAGTGTACGTGTGTGATGTGCCTGAGGGATACAGGGCACAGGTGAGTGTACGTGTGGGATGTGTCAGGGATACAGGGTACAGGTGAGTGTACATGTGTGATGTGTCAGGGACGCAAGGCTCAGGTGAGTGTACATATGTGATGTGTCTGAGGGACGCAGGGCTGAGGTGAGTGTACATGTGTGATGTGCCTAAGGGACGCAGGGCTCAGGTGAGTGTATATGTGGAGCATTGTAATATTACAACTTCGTTGTGCAGTGCTAAACTGTGACCATATTTATATGATCTATGAATACAGGTGAGTGTACATGTGTGATGTGTCTGAGGGTTACAGGGTACAGGTGAGTGTAATGTGTGATGTGTCTGAGGGATACAGGGCACAGGTGAGTGTACATGTGTGATGTATTTGAGGGATACAGGGCACAGGTGAGTGTACATGTGTGATGTGTCTGAGGGATACAGGGCACAGGTGAGTGTACATGTGTGATGTGACTAAGGGATACAGGGCACAGGTGAGTGTACATGTGTGATATGTCTGAGGGATACAGGGCACAGGTGAGTGTACGTGTGTTGTGTCTGAGGGATACAGAGTACAGGTGAGTGTACATGTGTGATGTGTCTGAGGGATACAGGGCACAGGTGAGTGTAGATGTGTGATGTGTCTGAGGGATACAGGGCACAGGTGAGTGTAGATGTGTGATGTGTCTGAGGGATACAGGGCACAGGTGAGTGTAGATGTGTGATGTGCCTGAGGGATGCAGGGCACAGGTGAGTGTACGTGTGTGATGTGTCTGAGGGATGCAGGGCACAGGTGAGTGTACGTGTGTGATGTGTCTGAGGGATACAGAGTACAGGTGAGTGTACATGTGTGATGTGTCTGAGGGATACAGGGCACAGGTGAGTGTAGATGTGTGATGTGTCTGAGGGATGCAGGGCACAGGTGAGTGTACATGTGTGATGTGTCTGAGGGATACAGAGTACAGGTGAGTGTACATGTGTGATGTGTCTGAGGGATACAGGGCACAGGTGAGTGTAGATGTGTGATGTGTCTGAGGGATACAGGGCACAGGTGAGTGTACATGTGTGATGTGTCTGAGGGATACAGGGCACAGGTGAGTGTACGTGTGTGATGTGTCTGAGGGATACAGGGCACAGGCGAGTGTACGTGTGTGATGTGTCTGAGGGATACAGGGTACAGGTGAGTGTATATGTGTGATGTGTCTGAGGGACGCAGGGCTCAGGTGAGTGTACGTGTGTGATATGTCTGAGGGACGCAGGGTTGAGGTGAGTGTACATGTGTGATGTGCCTGAGGGACGCAGGGCTCAGGTGAGTGTATATGTGGAGCATTGTAATATTACAACTTCGTTGTGCAGTGCTAAACTGTGACCATATTTATATGATCTATGAGTACAGGTGAGTTTACATATGTGATGTGTCTGAGGGTTACAGGGTACAGGTGAGTGTACATGTGTGATGTATTTGAGGGATACAGGGCACAGGTGAGTGTACATGTGTGATGTGTCTGAGGGATACAGAGTACAGGTGATTGTACATGTGTGATGTGTCTGAGGGATACAGGGCACAGGTGAGTGTACGTGTGTGATGTGTCTGAGGGATACAGGGCACAGGTGAGTGTACATGTGTGATGTTTCTGAGGGATACAGGCACAGGTGAGTGTACGTGTGTGATGTGTCTGAGGGATACAGGGCACAGGTGAGTGTACATGTGTGATGTGTCTGAGGGATACAGGGCACAGGTGAGTGTACGTGTGTGACATGTCTGAGGGATGCAGAGTACAGGTGAGTGTACGTGCGTGTGTCTAATATTACAACTTCCTTGTGCAGTGCCAAAAAACTAAAATGTGACCATATTTATATGATCTATGCAGGTGATATTAAGACAGAAGTCACTCTTAATACTGAACAGACTAATTACCTGGATGCTTTGAAGCAGGAAATCGGTGACAATATCAGTACAGGTGAGTAATGTGTGATTTTTTCTGAGGGACGCAGGGCACAGGTGAGTATGTGTGTGATGTGCCTAAGGGACGCAGGGTGCAGGTGAGTGTACGTGTGTGATGTGTCTAATAGGGCTGTCAAAAATAATCGTTTTGACGATGCATCGCGATGCGGCATTAAACGATTCTGCATCGATGTGGTGAGACACGAGAATCGATTCACGTTACCCACATGACCCAGCCTAACAGAAAGTGTGCAAAAGTGCGCGGTACAGCGTTTTGATGTCACTGACGTCACGTCACCCAATAAAGCAACATGGGCGCTCCATGGACGGTCTCTGGAAGTGCCGAAGTTACGCAGTAGGAGCAAAGCAGGACTCACTGTGTGTTGCCTGAGATTGATGATGGTGAATGTGATGACGATTCCGACTCCGAGTATACAAGGCGGTATACAGTTACACGGGCTCATTTTTATTTTGTGGGAGACAGAGGAGGAGACCTATGGTGAGAATGAAACTAATAACTTTAATAGCTTAGTTACCAAAACGTTTGCCAATGCCATTGCCTACTTGCCTGCCTAGTACTGAAAGAGCACAATAAGGGGTAGAATTAAATTATTAATTATCTTATCAATATTATTTACTTAACGCTATGTATGTACTTACTACTGACTGAGGCTCAGGCAGCTGCATAATTGATTTGCATATATAAAATGTATTATAAATAAATAGTATACTACTATATTGTCTAATCTATCATCTATAGTATCTACATGTTTTTCACATGGATGGTCAGCGCAGCGGCCCCTCTGCAATACAAAATCAATAATCTTCTAGATGTTTTTCACATGGATGCCTGGTCTGCAAATATTGTAAATAATGTACACTTATATTATATATAATAGTATAATATAATTCATTTTATATATGCAATTAATATGCAATGCAATTGCAAATGCATGTGCTGAGTGCTCTCTTAAAAGATGCCAATCTGACAAACCCAATCCCTGTTTTATAAGTTAACAAGCTAAAAGCTGCATTTTTAAACATACTAAACTAAAGGCCATAAAACCCAATTTGTGATTCAAGAAAGTGCATGCAATTTTAAACAACTTTCCCTATTATATCATTTGCTTATCCTTTGTTGAAATGCATCGCCTCCTCCTTGTGTCGTGCATGCACTAATGTGTGCAATCATGCATTGCTATTTCATCAACAAACGATATCTGAGAAGTATGAGGCAAATTAAATAATAGAAGTTAGTTATGTTGTTTATTTAAAATTGTATTCTCTATCTGAATCATGAAAGTAAATGTTTTGGTTTCATTGCACCTTTAAGTGTGTAATATATTACAGTAAGTGAGTGATGTCCCCTGCTGCAATGCAATTTGTTTTCAAATGTTGGCAAAATGGCAAGTAGTTGAAGTTACTAGTACTTGTTGATGTTACATTTGTGGCTTGACATTTTGACAACTTAGTGTTTTTTTTGTTGTTTTTTTAACACTGACAGAGTTTGACGTTGACAACAATTTCATCCGTCACATATGTACATGTCATGCTAAAATGACAGAGGGAGACAAAAAAGATAGAGAGATAAAAAATGCACCTAGCATTTTAAAAGCAAGCATCTGGGCACATTTTGGATTTTATGAACATACTGGAAAGCACGAATTGGACAAGACACACGCGGTTTGTAAAGCAAGTCACACAAAAATTAAATGCCTAGGGAATACTACTAACTTGAGAAATCACGTTAGCCGTTTTCACTCTGAGATGCTAACACCTGCCGCCAGTGCCACTGCCAAGGAAATAACAAGACTAGCTGAAGCTCATCAGCCAAGAATTGATGCAATGCTGTCAACTTTGCCGCCCAACTCTGAAAAAGGGAAGAGAATAACCAAAGCTGTGGCAACTTTCATAGCGAAGGACCTACGGCCTTACTCTGTTGGGGAAACTTGTTGAAGACGCTAGAGCCACGTTATTAGATCCCGTCACGCAATCACTTTACAGAAAACGTTATACCTGCACTCTACCACAAAACAAAAGCTCAGGTAATTGCATCAATGAGCCAAGCCAGTCGAGTCGCAATAACGTGTGATTCATGGACTTCAGTCACGACGGAGTCTTATGTAACAGTAACTGCACATTACGTTAGCAAGGACTGGCAGATCTTGTCGCATGTGCTGCAAACGAGAGCAGTTTATGAGTCTCACACAGGTTCTCATCTGGCGGAGCTACTGTCTCGTGTCGTGGAAGAATGGCAGCTGTCCGATAAATCTGTAGTGCTTGTGACCGACAATGTGTCGAACATGATTGTTGCTGCTCAAGTTGGAAAATTCCCTCATGTAAAATGCTTCGCCCATACACTGAATCTCGCATCCCAGCGGGCGCTGAAAGTGGCCACGCTCTCCAGGCTTTTAGGCAGAGTGCGACGAATATCAACATTTTTTCACAGCAAACCACTGTCTGAAAGAAAAACAGAAATGTCTTGGCCTGAAGAATCATAAGCTGATAACTGATGTGACAACAAGGTGGAACAGCTCATATGACATGGTCGAGAGGTTCCTAGAACAGCAACCTGCAATCTGTGCCACATTGTTGTCTCCAGAAGTCAGAAAAAGTGAGTCAGATCTCTGCACTCTCAACGAAACAGATGTGTCAAATGCAGAGGATGCTGTGAGTGCATTAAAGCCAATGAAAGATGCAACCACACTGATGTCAGAAGAGCGCAATCCAGCTGTTTCTCTCATTGCCCCTCTAAATGCACAACTGCTCCAGAACATGACAGACACCATGGGAGACACACCCATGATCCATGAGATCAAGAATGCCATCAAAACAGATCTCCTGAAGAGGTACAGCAGTGAGGCAGAGAAGAAGATACTTTATACAGCCTCTGCCCTGGATCCTCGTTTTAAGGGACTGCCTTTTATTCTCACAGAGGAGGAGAGATTGGAGATATACAGAGGAGTGACTGAGGAGCTTGCTTAGTAGCTATTTTAATGAGTACAAGGTTTATTTATATAAGACAGTTCGAAAACGCCACAGTCAGTCAACTTTCCTCCTCCTCCGTCCACTCCGGAGTCCTTCCTAATAGATGTGAGCTGTTGCATGCATTTATTTATGCATTACTGTCTCTCTGAGCACACACATAGCATTAGCTGGCTGGCTGCTCGAGGTAATAATGAATGCTATTTTTTCTATTCTTTTGTTCAAACACAGATTGAGTGTACTAGTACAGTTACATCAAGGAGGACAAACGTGGATGAAGTGCCACTGCCTGAGGGAAAAGAAACTCTGGAAGAAGAATCACCCATCGAGGAGGATAACCCTTCTCCTCCCAAAAGAAAGTCCACATTGCTGCTCATGACTTTGCTGGGACAGTCTTTCACTGACACTGAAGGTACAATAGAACCCAAGACCCCCTATGCCAAGGCTGAAGAGGAAATAGAGAAATATTGTAAAGCCCCACTCTGCCTCTCACTGAAGACCCTTTGAACTGGTGGCATGTACATGAGGTCATATTTCCCCTCCTCTCTCATTTGTCAAAGCGATACTTGTGTATCCCAGGTACAAGCGTGTCTGCAGAGCGGGTTTTCTCCACTGCAGGAGACGTGGTAACTGCAAAAAGAAGCACCCTCAAACCAGAGCATGTGGATCAACTAGTGTTCTTACAGAAAAACCTACATATTCCATAATTCTGAGTAGTGATTCAGGTTTATATTAATATTTAATGTTTTTTGGCACATCCAGAGGAAAGTGCTGTGTGCCCCACTGCCCAGTGCAGACTACTGTTAAGTTATTTTATATTTGTTAATGTTATATAGCTTATAGCTTTTTGAAAAATGAAGCTTGAGTAAATCTTTGTTGGATCACAAAATATACTAGTACACTACACGACACGACCGACCACGTCACTCACTGTCACAGTCACACACACACAGACAATACAAAAGAAACAACACACAACTGCACACACCTCATGTGTGCGTGTCACCCTTCTTCACCATGATTCACTCTTTTTATGATGTGTGGTTTTTTTGGTATTGTTTGACTGTGTGTGACTGTGTGTGTGTGTGTTGTGTAACAATATATTTGTGATCCCATAAAGATAATCAAAGTTAGTAAATCTAGTAGTTCAATGCTACTTGTTGTATAATCTATTACTACTTCTAGTGTTACTGTGATGTTTGCCAAATTGCCAATCAGGAAGTGTTATGTTTTGTAGATGTTGTGCTATTGTTTACAGCACACCTGCATTGTTTGCAATGCAGTGAGTGCATATTGCATAAGGGATTATTCACACTAAAATTGTCTATTTTAAATAGACCCTTTAAGAAAGATATCATGTTTTTGTTTATGATCCCAAATGCCATCCCACTCCCAGGCAGATCTGTAGGGGTTAACCTAATATAACCAACCAGTTAACAATAACAATGTGTGTACTGTCTAACTGTCTTTATGAGTGTGTGAGTGTGACTGTGAGTGAGTGCCAGTTTGAATGTTGTTTGTATGTATCTATGAGTGTGTGTGAGACTGAGTGCCTTAACTGCCTTTGAATGTTTTTGTTTGTATGTGTGTCTGTCTATCTGTGAGTGTGACTGTGGCTGACTGGCTGTGGTGCCTTTGAATGTTTTTGTTTGTGTGTGTCCCACTGTCTCTAGTGTCTGTCTAGTGACTGTCTAACTGTCTATGATGTGCAGAGAGTGAGACTGAAGCCAAACCACTATATTAGGGAAAGGAAAAGCCTTGAGTAAACCTTGAGTAAATCTTTATTGGATCACAAATATACTGTACAGACAGTACACAGCACACACACACACAACAGCACAATACAAAAATAAAGCACACACACATCAGATGAGTGGCGTGCCACCCTTTCTTCACCATGATTTACTCCTTGATGTCTGTGTGCTTTTTTTTATGTATTGTTTGTTTGTGTGTGACTGTGACTGCTGTGTACTGTGTTCAGTGACAGACTCAGTCACTGTTCAGTTGTGTGTAGTACTGCTTTAACAGTAACTAATAACTAACTTATTATATTTGTGATCCCATAAAGATAATATAATCATCAAGAAGAAACTGTAGTTATAGTAGTTCAGTTCAATGCTACTTGTTTTAAATGTCTCTAGTACTACTGTAAGTCTGTAACTGTGTAAACTAATTGTATATGTCACAATCACATGTGTGTGCTGTGTGCACACTCTGTGCTGTGTGTTGTGTTCCAGATTCACGTGATGTTTGTTTGCCACAAATTGACAGTCATGAAGGCACAGTGGAGTGCACCTGTAATTTTGTACCGTATATAACGGATTTATGTTTTGTTTTCTGAGGAGGACAATTTTCACACAAATAAGAAATAAGGTATTATGGTGGTAACTTAAGCTTAACCTATCTATTTTGGTTTTAATTTAATGTCTATTATTATTACTAAGTAAGTAAAGACATTAAATTAAAACCAACATAGATAGGTTAGACATTTATTTGTTGTTCATGTTTCTTTACCAGTGTATAGTGTGTACTTACTATATATAAAATAAAATATACATTTCAATATTTTCTTTTATTGAAGAAGTACACTGCGAGCACTGCACTTTTTACACTACGTACTCTGTAACTACAGTTTGATGCCATAATATTGTTTCCAAACCAATACAACAATTGCCATTTAGTATTTACTGTTCTATAAACTGTTGTTGTCTGCTGTGTTCAGACTTTTTCCACAGGAAGAGTGTCCTTTTTTGAGCTAATAAAATAAAAAAAGAGTTTATTTCAATATTTTGACTGCTTGAATTTTTTTTTCTGAAAAATGTAAAAAATGGGCAGAAATAGTGCAGTAATCGTGATGCATCGCGATGCATCGTAGAATCGAATCGTTACGATGATAATCGTAATCGAATCGTGAGACAAGTGAAGATGCGCAGCTCTAGTGTCTAAGGGACGCAGGGTGCAGGTGAGTGTACTTGTGTGATGTGTCTGAAGGATACAGGGCACAGGTGAGTGTACATGTGTGATGTGTCTGAGGGATACAGGGCACAGGTGAGTGTAGATGTGTGATGTGCCTGAGGGATGCAGGGCACAGGTGAGTGTACATGTGTGATGTGTCTGAGGGATACAGGGCACAGGTGAGTGTACATGTGTGTGATGTGTCTGAGGGATACAGGGCACAGGTGAGTGTACGTGTGTGATGTGTCTGAGGTATACAGGGCACAGGTGAGTGTACGTGTGTGATGTGTCTGAGGTATACAGGGCACAGGTGAGTGTACATGTGTGATGTGTCTGAGGGATACAGGGCACAGGTGAGTGTACATGTGTGTGATGTGTCTGAGGGATACAGGGCACAGGTGAGTGTACGTGTGTGATGTGTCTGAGGGATACAGGGCACAGGTGAGTGTACATGTGTGATGTGCCTGAGGGATACAGGGCACAGGTGAGTGTACGTGTGTGATGTGTCTGAGGGATACAGGACACAGGTGAGTGTACATGTGTGATGTGTCTGAGGGATACAGGGCACAGGTGAGTGTACATGTGTGATGTGTCTGAGGGATACAGGGCTCCGGTGAGTGTACATGTGTGATGTGTCTGAGGGACGCAGGGCTCAGGTGAGTGTACATGTGTGATCTGCCTAAGGGACACAGGGCTCAGGTGAGTGTACATGAGGGATACAGGGCTCAGGTGAGTGTATATGTGGAGCATTGTAATATTACAACTTCGTTGTGCAGTGCTAAACTGTGACCATATTTATATGATCTATAGACTATGAGTACAGGTTAGTGTATGTGTGTGACGTGTCTAATATTACAACTTTCTTGCGTAGTGCTAAAAAGCTAAAATGGGATTATATTTATATGATCTATGCAGGTGATGTTAAGACGGAAGTCACACTTAATGCTGAACAAACAAATGATCTGTATGTAAAGAGTCAGCAGGAAGCTGTGAAGCAGGAAATAAGTGACAATATCAGTACAGGTGAGTGCACGTGTGTGATGTGTCAGAGGGATACAGGGCACAGGTGAGTGTATGTGTGTGATGTGTCTGAGAGATACAGGGCACAGGTGAGTGTAGATGTGTGATGTGTCTGAGGGATACAGGGCACAGGTGAGTGTACGTGTGTGATGTGTCTGAGAGATACAGGGCACAGGTGAGTGTAGATGTGTGATGTGTCTGAGGGATACAGGGCACAGGTGAGTTTACGTGTGTGATGTGCCTGAGGGATATGTAATGTCCTTACATAGCAAACATTAACTCTTTATATGAATGATGCACTTGCAACTTCTAAATGTAAACTGACACTTTATTTACTGCATGACATAACAAGGTGCTCCTATAGATTTGCACACAGTAATATGGATAGATACACATATATAGTCCTTTTATAATGAATGGCTGCTGCACTCCTTATATTAGCAGTCCTGTACACTGTGTATGCAGCACTATAGTAATCCAGGGTAACTGATAACTGTATAACTGTTAACTGTATAACTGCAAGATAACTTATAATGTGTAACTGACAGTTCTTACTCTTCCTGCCTGGCTGATGCTGTATCCTCTGCAGTGATCTGTAGCTGACATTACATTTATTAGTATCAGCAATTGTCAGAGCTCAAGTTCAATCCTTGTACTTTTATAACTGCATCACAAACTGTCACAAGATGGCTTCTCTGAACTGTACTGATTCTAAGCACAGCCCACTTGATGACATCATCTTTGTATGGAAGCCTCAATGTGCCCTTTTTGACCAAACCAGGAAATAAGCACAACACTACATCTCCTTTCCTACTTATTTTTTTATTTTATTTTTTTAAACTTAACTGCACAACAACAACCGTAAGATAAATCAGTCTTCTCCAGCATCCTCTTGTATTGTGGACGTGAAAGCTGCTTCTTGTTTCTTACGTTGACGAAAGTTTCTCTGATATGTTGCATGTTGTCTCCGGCGAGTGTCTCTGAGATTAACTTCAGGAGACCAACGAACAACAGGTGTTCGTTGCCTGGGAGTACGAGCATGACTATTGTGGTCCTGGATAGAATTTCCTGACTCATCATTACAAGGTTCTTCTACTGAGGCTGGTATTTCTGAGTCGTCTTCTGTAGTTGAGTCAGAGCCTGTGTTTGGATCATGCCAAACACCACCCCAGATATCAAAGTCATTGTCTGATTGCATTTTTATGTGATGGTCCTCACCAGCCTGTTCTCTCCTCTCTAGCCGTGGTCGTAGTTGGTTCACATGGCGGCGACACACACCTGATGGAGTGGTTATAACATACATCTTTGGGCCCTCAACCTGGGCAACAACACCTGGTGCCCATTTTTCCTCTGTATGGTACACCCTATACCAAACCAAGTCTCCTTCTGTATAGGTCCGTGAAGGTTTTCCCACTCTCATTTTATCTTGCATGATGCGGACTGTTTCTGCTACATCTGGTGTGATTAAATCCAGCTTTGTACGGATCTTCCTGCCAAACAATAGTTGAGCTGGGGCAACTCCCGTGGTGGGGTGTTGAGTAACCCTATAATGTTGCAAAAATTGTAAAATGTTTTTAGTATTAACCTGCTTCTCTGCTTTTAGCGCTTTCAGTGCCCTTTTAAAGGTTTGGACAAATCTCTCTGCTTGCCCGTTGGTGGCTGGGTGATATGGTGCCGTCCGATGATGGTGAATTCCATTCGTATGTAAAAAATTCTGGAAGTCTTGTGACACAAACTGGGGACCATTGTCTGTGACCAATTTTCTTGGCAACCCAAATACTGAAAACAGTCTTTCTAATGCTGATATGACTTCAGTAGTTGTAGTCCTTGTCATTGGAATTACTTCTGGCCACTTAGATTGTGCATCAATTATGATTAAGTATGAGATTCCATCAATAGGACCGGCAAAGTCCAAATGTAGTCTCTCCCAAGGAGTAGTAGGCCAGTCCCATGGTTGTACAGCTCCTCGTGGAAGCTGTCCTTGAGCTTGAACACACCCTTTGCATGCCATAACATAGTTCTCAATGTCCTTATCAATGGCCGGCCACCAAACATGACCCCTAGCCTTCTGTTTCATTCTGACAATGCCTGGGTGTCCTTCATGAAGGAGTTTTAACGTAGCTTGCCGTAGCCCATTAGGAACCAGAACTCTCTCACCCCATAAAATACATCCATTTCTGAGTGTGAGTTCTTTCGCTCGTAGTATGTATGCTCGCTGCACATCACAGCCAGTTCTTGGCCAGCCATCTCTCAAATACTTTGCCAGAAGTTGTAATTCAGTATCACAAGCTGTCTCCTTTGCAATTTGTTTGGCATGTACTATACCCGTAAAACACACACTTGGAAGGCTTTCTTGAACAACTGGTAAGGAATTCATTAGTGGAAGCCTGGACATGGCATCAGCATTGCCATGGGAATCATGGCCCCGGTATTTGATGCAGTAATGATATGCTCCCAAAGTTAGAGCATGCCTTTGCAATCTAGCCGCTGTAGTGGTTGAAATTCCTTTCCTTGGATTAAAGATGGTCAGCAGTGGCTTATGGTCAGTTAAAAGAGTAAATTGTCTACCATAAATATAGTTATGGAACTTCTTAACAGCCCATACAATGGCCAATGCTTCCTTGTCTAATTGGGAATAGTTCTTCTCTGCCGTCGTTGGAGAACGGGAAGCAAAGGCTACCGGTCGGTCTGTCCCATCTGGCATTGTGTGTGACAATACAGCCCCTAAACCATAAGGTGAAGCATCACATGCTATCATGAGTGGTTTCTGAAGATCATAGTGCATTAACATGCGGGAACACAGGAGTAGGTTCTTGGATTCCTGGAAGGCTTTATTGCATTCACTGCTCCACAACCAGGATCGATTTGTCTCAAGAAGCTGATGTAGTGGGTGTAACGTATGGGCTAGCTGGGGAAGAAAACGGTGGTAATAGTTAAGGAGACCAAGGTATGATCGTAGTTGTGATGCATTCTGTGGTATAGGAGCTTCTTGCAAGGCCTTGACTTTGTCATCAGCAGTGTGTAGACCATGACAATCTATAACATGGCCACAAAATTCTAATTTGTCACGCATGAAAGCACACTTCTCGAAGTTGACCTTCAACCTGTAGGTCATTAGCCGCTGCAGTACCCTCTCTACATTGTGTCAATGTTCTTCCTCCGTCCTGCCCGTGATTAACATGTCATCTAAAAGGCATTGGACATAGGGTAGTCCATTTAACAGTTCTTCCATGGTGCGTTGCCAGATGGCTGGTGCAGGAGCAATGCCAAAGACCATACGATTATATTGAAATAAACCACGGTGAGTATTGATGGTGAGTAACCTGCGGGAATCTGGATGTACTTCAAGTTGAAGGTAAGCATTTTTTAAATCAATCTTTGTGAAATGTTGTCCCCCAGCTAAGTTAGCAAAAATCTCTTCTGTTCTGGGTAATGGATACTTATCCACTGCTAACTGTTCATTCAACACCATCCTAAAGTCTCCACATATTCGGATCTGTCCATCTTTCTTTCTTACCGGTACAATAGGAGAAGCCCACTCACTACGATGCACTGGGGTTATAATCTTTAACTCTTCTAACCTCCTCAGTTCAGCATCAACTCCTGCCCTTAAAGCGAATGGCACAGTTCGTGCTTTGAAAAACTTTGGCCTTGCTCCAGGTTTTAACTGTAACCGTACCCTTTTGTTCTTAACTTTTCCCAGAACACTTTCAAACACCGGGGCATATTTGGTCTTAATGTTCTGAATCCACTGGGCACGATCAACTCCAATATGATGAACTTCACTGTTTTTGAGGCTCTCAGGCATGCCAAGGGCCCGTATCCAGTCCCTTCCATAAAGAGGTGGGCCACCTGATTTTAGTATATATAGTGTAAGATTGGCAGTTTTACTGTTTGTACACACAGATACAGATGCACACCCCAGTGGCGTCAAGACTTCTCTGGAGTATGTTTGTAGCTTCAAGGTAGTGGGCTGCAGCAATACTGGAATTTTCAGCTGTTTCCAATCTTTAATTGTCATAACTGAAACTGCAGCCCCAGTATCTAAGTCCATGGTCAAATCTTTTCCTTCAATATTAACATGAACGGTCAAAGGCTCAGACCCTGCAGTCATGGTGTATACAGTCAAACTCTGAACAGTCATTTCCTCTTCTGAATCTGATGTGGCTCCCTTATAAGCCATGTGGTAATTTCCCTTCTTATGAGTTTTGCTTGAGACACTCTGCTGAGATCCTCTGCAAGCCTTCTTTAAGTGTCCTATTTTACCACAGCCATGACAACGAGCATTTTTAAATCTGCATTCAGAAGCTACATGATTCTGTGCTCCACATCTGTAACAGTTAATAGGCGATGCTGCTTTTGCTGAATATTTACTGGCTGGTTTAGTCTGTTGCTTTACATTAGAGAAAAATACCTGTTCTTCCTTAGTGTGAGAATGCGTCTGCAGTAAACTAGTGTCTCGTGTGGCCTGTTCCAAAACAGAAGCAATCTCTAGTGCTTTATGGAAGGTCAGGCTCTCCTCTTTCAAAAGTCGCCTTTGAATAGATTCTGTACTGATACCCATAACAAACTGATCTCTAAGGGCAATATTCAGATACTCCCCAAAAGCACAGGTGCTGGCCAATTTCTTTAAACTGATTGCAAATGTAGATACAGTCTCTTGTACCCCTTGGCGCCTGCTATAAAACTTGAACCGCTCAGCAATCTCTAATGGCCGTGGTTGGAAATGTTGTGTTAAGATCTGTATTATTTCAGACAAAGACTTGGTGGCTGGCTTTTCTGGGTGTAGCAGATCTTTTAGAATCTCATATGTTTTAGCACCAATAGTTGTCAGACAGACAGCAACAGACTTAGTATCTTAGTAAATACTGCTGTAGCCTTTCAGTCCAGGAAACCCAGTTATCTGTTTCAGGGTCAAATTCTTTCAATGCTCCAAATACAGCCATTATAGCGTGAGTTTGTGGTAGTATACTCGTCGCCAGATGTAATGTCCTTACATAGCAAACATTAACTCTTTATATGAATGATGCACTTGCAACTTCTAAATGTAAACTGACACTTTATTTACTGCATGACATAACAAGGTGCTCCTATAGATTTGCACACAGTAATATGGATAGATACACATATATAGTCCTTTATAATGAATGGCTGCTGCACTCCTTATATTAGCAGTCCTGTACACTGTGTATGCAGCACTATAGTAATCCAGGGTAACTGATAACTGTATAACTGTTAACTGTATAACTGCAAGATAACTTATAATGTGTAACTGACAGTTCTTACTCTTCCTGCCTGGCTGATGCTGTATCCTCTGCAGTGATCTGTAGCTGACATTACATTTATTAGTATCAGCAATTAATTGTCAGAGCTCAAGTTCAATCCTTGTACTTTTATAACTGCATCACAAACTGTCACAAGATGGCTTCTCTGAACTGTACTGATTCTAAGCACAGCCCACTTGATGACATCATCTTTGTATGGAAGCCTCAATGTGCCCTTTTTGACCAAACCAGGAAATAAGCACAACACTACAGGATACAGGGCACAGGTGAGTGTACGTGTGTGATGTGTCTGAGGGACGCAGGGCTCAGGTGAGTGTACGTGTGTGATGTGTCTGAGGGACGCAGGGCTCAGGTGAGTATATGTGGAGCATTGTAATATTACAACTTCGTTGTGCAGTGCTAAACTGTGACCATATTTATATGATCTATGAGTACAGGTGAGTGTATGTGTGTGATGTGTCTGAGGGTTAGAGGGTACAGGTGAGTGTAATGTGTGATGTGTCTGAGGGATACAGGGCACAGGTGAGTGTACATGTGTGATGTATTTGAGGGATACAGGGCACAGGTGAGTGTACGTGTTTGATGTGTCTGAGGGATACAGAGTACAGGTGAGTGTACGTGTGTTACATGTGTGGGGGATGCAGAGTACAGGTGAGTGTACGTTTGTGATGTGTCTGAGGGATACAGGGCACAGGTGAGAGTACGTGCGTGTGTCTAATATTACAACGTCCTTGTGCAGTGCCAAAAAACTAAAATGTGACCATATTTATATGATCTATGCAGGTGATATTAAGACTGAAGTCACTCTTAATACTGAACAGACTAATGACCTGGATGCTTTGAAGCAGGAAATCGGTGACAATATCAGTACAGGTGAGTGTACATGTGTGATGTGTCTGAGGGATACAGGGCACAGGTGAGTGTACATGTGTGATGTGTCTGAGGGATACAGGGCACAGGTGAGTGTAATGTGTGATGTGACTAAGGGATACAGGGGCACAGGTGAGTGTACATGTGTGATATGTCTGAGGGATACAGGGCACAGGTGAGTGTACGTGTGTTGTGTCTGAGGGATACAGAGTACAGGTGAGTGTACATGTGTGATGTGTCTGAGGGATACAGGGCACAGGTGAGTGTAGATGTGTGATGTGTCTGAGGGATACAGGGCACAGGTGAGTGTAGATGTGTGATGTGTCTGAGGGATACAGGGCACAGGTGAGTGTAGATGTGTGATGTGCCTGAGGGATGCAGGGAACAGGTGAGTGTACGTGTGTGATGTGTCCTGAGGGATGCAGGGCACAGGTGAGTGTACGTGTGTGATGTGTCTGAGGGATACAGGAGTACAGGTGAGTGTACATGTGTGATGTGTCTGAGGGATACAGGGCACAGGTGAGTGTAGATGTGTGATGTGTCTGAGGGATGCAGGGCACAGGTGAGTGTACATGTGTGATGTGTCTGAGGGATACAGAGTACAGGTGAGTGTACATGTGTGATGTGTCTGAGGGATACAGGGCACAGGTGAGTGTAGATGTGTGATGTGTCTGAGGGATACAGGGCACAGGTGAGTGTACATGTGTGATGTGTCTGAGGGATACAGGGCACAGGTGAGTGTACGTGTGTGATGTGTCTGAGGGATACATGGTACAGGCGAGTGTACGTGTGTGATGTGTCTGAGGGATACAAGGCACAGGTGAGTGTATATGTGTGATGTGTCTGAGGGACGCAGGGCTCAGGTGAGTGTACGTGTGTGATATGTCTGAGGGACGCAGGGTTGAGGTGAGTGTACATGTGTGATGTGCCTGAGGGACGCAGGGCTCAGGTGAGTGTATATGTGGAGCATTGTAATATTACAACTTCGTTGTGCAGTGCTAAACTGTGACCATATTTATATGATCTATGAGTACAGGTGAGTTTACATATGTGATGTGTCTGAGGGTTACAGGGTACAGGTGAGTGTACATGTGTGATGTATTTGAGGGATACAGGGCACAGGTGAGTGTACATGTGTGATGTGTCTGAGGGATACAGAGTACAGGTGATTGTACATGTGTGATGTGTCTGAGGGATACAGGGCACAGGTGAGTGTACGTGTGTGATGTGTCTGAGGGATACAGGGCACAGGTGAGTGTACATGTGTGATGTTTCTGAGGGATACAGGCACAGGTGAGTGTACGTGTGTGATGTGTCTGAGGGATACAGGGCACAAGTGAGTGTACATGTGTGATGTGTCTGAGGGATACAGGGCACAGGTGAGTGTACGTGTGTGACATGTCTGAGGGATGCAGAGTACAGGTGAGTGTACGTGCGTGTGTATAATATTACAACTTCCTTGTGCAGTGCCAAAAAACTAAAATGTGACCATATTTATATGATCTATGCAGGTGATATTAAGACAGAAGTCACTCTTAATACTGAACAGACTAATTACCTGGATGCTTTGAAGCAGGAAATCGGTGACAATATCAGTACAGGTGAGTAATGTGTGATTTTTTCTGAGGGACGCAGGGCACAGGTGAGTATGTGTGTGATGTGCCTAAGGGACGCAGGGTGCAGGTGAGTGTACGTGTGTGATGTGTCTAATAGGGCTGTCAAAAATAATCGTTTTGACGATGCATCGCGATGTGGCATGAAACGATTCTGCATCGATGTGGTGAGACACGAGAATCGATTCACGTTACCCACGTGACCCAGCCTAACAGAAAGTGTGCAAAAGTGCGCGGTACAGCGTTTTGATGTCACTGACGTCACGTCACCCAATTAAGCAACATGGGCGCTCCATGGACGGTCTCTGGAAGTGCCGAAGTTAGTGGTTACGCAATACGCAGTAGGAGCAAAGCAGGACTCACTGTGTGTTGCCTGAGATTGATGATGGTGAATGTGATGACGATTCCGACTCCGAGTATACAAGGCGGTATACAGTTACACGGGCTCATTTTTATTTTGTGGGAGACAGAGGAGGAGACCTATGGTGAGAATGAAACTAATAACTTTAATAGCTTAGTTACCAAAACGTTTGCCAATGCCATTGCCTACTTGCCTGCCTAGTACTGAAAGAGCACAATAAGGGGTAGAATTAAATTATTAATTATCTTATCAATATTATTTACTTAACGCTATGTATGTACTTACTACTGAGTGAGGCTCAGGCAGCTGCATAATTGATTTGCATATATAAAATTTATTATAAATAAATAGTATACTACTATATATTGTCTAATCTATCATCTATCTACATGTTTTTCACATGGATGGTCAGCGCAGCGGCCCCTCTGCAATACAAAATCAATAATCTTCTAGATGTTTTTCACATGGATGCCTGGTCTGCAAATATTGTAAATAATGTACACTTATATTATATATACTAGTATATTATAATAAATTTTATATATGCAATTAATATGCAATGCAATTGCAAATGCATGTGCTGAGTGCTCTCTTAAAAGATGCCAATCTGACAAACCCAATCCCTGTTTTATAAGTTAACAAGGCTAAAAGCTGCATTTTTAAACATACTAAACTAAAGACCATAAAACCCAATTTGTGATTCAAGAAAGTGCATGCAATTTTAAACAACTTTCCCTATTATATCATTTGCTTATCCTTTGTTGAAATGCATCGCCTCCTCCTTGTGTCGTGCATGCACTAATGTGTGCAATCATGCATTGCTATTTCATCAACAAACGATATCTGAGAAGTATGAGGCAAATTAAATAATAGAAGTTAGTTATGTTGTTTATTTAAAATTGTATTCTCTATCTGAATCATGAAAGTAAATGTTTTGGTTTCATTGCACCTTTAAGTGTGTAATATATTACAGTAAGTGAGTGATGTCCCCTGCTGCAATGCAATTTGTTTTCAAATGTTGGCAAAATGGCAAGTAGTTGAAGTTACTAGTACTTGTTGATGTTACATTTGCGGCTTGACATTTTGACAACTTAGTGTTTTGTTTTGTTTTAACACTGACAGAGTTCGACATTGACAACAATTTCATCCGTCACATATGTACATGTCATGCTAAAATGACAGAGGGAGACAAAAAAGATAGAGAGATAAAAAATGCACCTAGCATTTTAAAAGCAAGCATCTGGGCACATTTTGGATTTTATGAACATACTGGAAAGCACGAATTGGACAAGACACACGCGGTTTGTAAAGCAAGTCACACAAAAATTAAATGCCTAGGGAATACTACTAACTTGAGAAATCACGTTAGCCGTTTTCACTCTGAGATGCTAACACCTGCCGCCAGTGCCACTGCCAAGGAAATAACAAGACTAGCTGAAGCTCATCAGCCAAGAATTGATGCAATGCTGTCAACTTTGCCGCCCAACTCTGAAAAAGGGAAGAGAATAACCAAAGCTGTGGCAACTTTCATAGCGAAGGACCTACGGCCTTACTCTGTTGGGGGAAACTTGTTGAAGACGCTAGAGCCACGTTATTAGATCCCGTCACGCAATCACTTTACAGAAAACGTTATACCTGCACTCTACCACAAAACAAAAGCTCAGGTAATTGCATCAATGAGCCAAGCCAGTCGAGTCGCAATAACGTGTGATTCATGGACTTCAGTCACGACGGAGTCTTATGTAACAGTAACTGCACATTACGTTAGCAAGGACTGGCAGATCTTGTCGCATGTGCTGCAAACGAGAGCAGTTTATGAGTCTCACACAGGTTCTCATCTGGCGGAGCTACTGTCTCGTGTCGTGGAAGAATGGCAGCTGTCCGATAAATCTGTAGTGCTTGTGACCGACAATGTGTCGAACATGATTGTTGCTGCTCAAGTTGGAAAATTCCCTCATGTAAAATGCTTCGCCCATACACTGAATCTCGCATCCCAGCGGGCGCTGAAGTGGCCACGCTCTCCAGGCTTTTAGGCAGAGTGCGACGAATATCAACATTTTTTCACAGCAAACCACTGTCTGAAAGAAAAACAGAAATGTCTTGGCCTGAAGAATCATAAGCTGATAACTGATGTGACAACAAGGTGGAACAGCTCATATGACATGGTCGAGAGGTTCCTAGAACAGCAACCTGCAATCTGTGCCACATTGTTGTCTCCAGAAGTCAGAAAAAGTGAGTCAGATCTCTGCACTCTCAACGAAACAGATGTGTCAAATGCAGAGGATGCTGTGAGTGCATTAAAGCCAATGAAAGATGCAACCACACTGATGTCAGAAGAGCGCAATCCAGCTGTTTCTCTCATTGCCCCTCTAAATGCACAACTGCTCCAGAACATGACAGACACCATGGGAGACACACCCATGATCCATGAGATCAAGAATGCCATCAAAACAGATCTCCTGAAGAGGTACAGCAGTGAGGCAGAGAAGAAGATACTTTATACAGCCTCTGCCCTGGATCCTCGTTTTAAGGGACTGCCTTTTATTCTCACAGAGGAGGAGAGATTGGAGATATACAGAGGAGTGACTGAGGAGCTTGCTTAGTAGCTATTTTAATGAGTACAAGGTTTATTTATATAAGACAGTTCGAAAACGCCACAGTCAGTCAACTTTCCTCCTCCTCCGTCCACTCCGGAGTCCTTCCTAATAGATGTGAGCTGTTGCATGCATTTATTTATGCATTACTGTCTCTCTGAGCACACACATAGCATTAGCTGGCTGGCTGCTCGAGGTAATAATGAATGCTATTTTTTCTATTCTTTTGTTCAAACACAGATTGAGTGTACTAGTACAGTTACATCTAGGAGGACAAACGTGGATGAAGCGCCACTGCCTGAGGGAAAAGAAACTCTGGAAGAAGAATCACCCATCGAGGAGGATAACCCTTCTCCTCCTAAAAGAAAGTCCACATCGCTGCTCATGACTTTGCTGGGACAGTCTTTCACTGACACTGAAGGTACAATAGAACCCAAGACCCCCTATGCCAAGGCTGAAGAGGAAATAGAGAAATATTGTAAAGCCCCACTCTGCCTCTCACTGAAGACCCTTTGAACTGGTGGCATGTACATGAGGTCATATTTCCCCTCCTCTCTCATTTGTCAAAGCGATACTTGTGTATCCCAGGTACAAGCGTGTCTGCAGAGCGGGTTTTCTCCACTGCAGGAGACGTGGTAACTGCAAAAAGAAGCACCCTCAAACCAGAGCATGTGGATCAACTAGTGTTCTTACAGAAAAACCTACATATTCCATAATTCTGAGTAGTGATTCAGGTTTATATTAATATTTAATGTTTTTTGGCACATCCAGAGGAAAGTGCTGTGTGCCCCACTGCCCAGTGCAGACTACTGTTAAGTTATTTTATATTTGTTAATGTTATATAGCTTATAGCTTTTTGAAAAATGAAGCTTGAGTAAATCTTTGTTGGATCACAAAATATACTAGTACACTACACGACACGACCGACCACGTCACTCACTGTCACAGTCACACACACACACACAAACAATACAAAAGAAACAACACACAACTGCACACACCTCATGTGTGCGTGTCACCCTTCTTCACCATAATTCACTCTTTTTATGATGTGTGTTTTTTTTGGTATTGTTTGACTGTGTGTGTGTGTGTGTTGTGTAACAATATATTTGTGATCCCATAAAGATAATCAAAGTTAGTAAATCTAGTAGTTCAATGCTACTTGTTGTATAATCTATTACTACTTCTAGTGTTACTGTGATGTTTGCCAAATTGCCAATCAGGAAGTGTTATGTTTTGTAGATGTTGTGCTATTGTTTACAGCACACCTGCATTGTTTGCAATGCAGTGAGTGCATATTGCATAAGGGATTATTCACACTAAAATTGTCTATTTTAAATAGACCCTTTAAGAAAGATATCATGTTTTTGTTTATGATCCCAAATGCCATCCCACTCCCAGGCAGATCTGTAGGGGTTAACCTAATATAACCAACCAGTTAACAATAACAATGTGTGTACTGTCTAACTGTCTTTATGAGTGTGTGAGTGTGACTGTGAGTGAGTGCCAGTTTGAATGTTGTTTGTATGTATCTATGAGTGTGTGTGAGACTGAGTGCCTTAACTGCCTTTGAATGTTTTTGTTTGTATGTGTGTCTGTCTATGAGTGTGAGTGTGGCTGACTGGCTGTGGTGCCTTTGAATGTTTTTGTTTGTGTGTCCCCCACTGTCTCTAGTGTCTGTCTAGTGACTGTCTAACTGTTTATGAGTGTGCAGAGAGTGAGACTGAAGCCAAACCACTATATTAGGGGAAGGAAAAGCCTTGAGTAAACCTTGAGTAAATCTTTATTGGATCACAAATATACGGTACAGACAGTACACAGCACACACACACACAACAGCACAATACAAAAATAAAGCACACACACATCAGATGAGTGGCGTGCCACCCTTTCTTCACCATGATTTACTCCTTGATGTCTGTGTGCTTTTTTTTATGTATTGTTTGTTTGTGTGTGACTGTGACTGCTGTGTACTGTTCAGTGACAGACTCAGTCACTGTTCAGTTGTGTGTAGTACTGCTTTAACAGTAACTAATAACTAACTAATTATATTTGTGATCCCATAAAGATAATATAATCATCAAGAAGAAACTGTAGTTATAGTAGTTCAGTTCAATGCTACTTGTTTTAAATGTCTCTAGTACTACTGTAAGTCTGTAACTGTGTAAACTAATTGTATATGTCACAATCACATGTGTGTGTTGTGTGCACACTCTGTACTGTGTGTTGTGTTCCAGATTCACGTGATGTTTGTTTGCCACAAATTGACAGTCATGAAGGCACAGTGGAGTGCACCTGTAATTTCGTACTGTATATAACGGATTTATGTTTTGTTTTCTGAGGAGGACAATTTTCACACATATAAAAATAAGGTATTATGGTGGTAACTTAAGCTTAACCTATCTATTTTGGTTTTAATTTAATGTCTATTATTATTACTAAGTAAGTAAAGACATTAAATTAAAACCAACATAGATAGGTTAGACATTTATTTGTTGTTCATGTTTCTTTACCAGTGTATAGTGTGTACTTACTATATATAAAAAAAAATATACATTTAAATATTTTCTTTTATTGAAGAAGTACACTGCGAGCACTGCACTTTTTACACTACGTACTCTGTAACTACAGTTTGATGCCATAATATTGTTTCCAAACCAATACAACAATTGCCATTTAGTATTTACTGTTCTATAAACTGTTGTTGTCTGCTGTGTTCAGACTTTGCCACAGGAAGAGTGTCCTTTTTTGAGCTAATAAAATAAAAAAAGAGTTTATTTCAATATTTTGACTGCTTGAATTTTTTTTTCAGAAAAATTTAAAAAATGGGCAGAAATAGTGCAGTAATCGTGATGCATCGCAATGCATCGTAGAATCGAATAGTTGCGATGATAATCGAATCGTGAGACAAGTGAAGATGCGCAGCTCTAGTGTCTAAGGGACGCAGGGTGCAGGTGAGTGTACTTGTGTGATGTGTCTGAAGGATACAGGGCACAGGTGAGTGTACATGTGTGATGTGTCTGAGGGATACAGGGCACAGGTGAGTGTAGATGTGTGATGTGCCTGAGGGATGCAGGGCACAGGTGAGTGTACATGTGTGATGTGTCTGAGGGATACAGGGCACAGGTGAGTGTACATGTGTGTGATGTGTCTGAGGGATACAGGGCACAGGTGAGTGTACGTGTGTGATGTGTCTGAGGTATACAGGGCACAGGTGAGTGTACGTGTGTGATGTGTCTGAGGTATACAGGGCACAGGTGAGTGTACATGTGTGATGTGTCTGAGGGATACAGGGCACAGGTGAGTGTACATGTGTGTGATGTGTCTGAGGGATACAGGGCACAGGTGAGTGTACGTGTGTGATGTGTCTGAGGTATACAGGGCACAGGTGAGTGTACATGTGTGATGTGCCTGAGGGATACAGGGCACAGGTGAGTGTACGTGTGTGATGTGTCTGAGGGATACAGGACACAGGTGAGTGTACATGTGTGATGTGTCTGAGGGATACAGGGCACAGGTGAGTGTACATGTGTGATGTGTCTGAGGGATACAGGGCTCCGGTGAGTGTACATGTGTGATGTGTCTGAGGGACGCAGGGCTCAGGTGAGTGTACATGTGTGATCTGCCTAAGGGACACAGGGCTCAGGTGAGTGTACATGAGGGATACAGGGCTCAGGTGAGTGTATATGTGGAGCATTGTAATATTACAACTTCGTTGTGCAGTGCTAAACTGTGACCATATTTATATGATCTATAGACTATGAGTACAGGTTAGTGTATGTGTGTGACGTGTCTAATATTACAACTTTCTTGCGTAGTGCTAAAAAGCTAAAATGGGATTATATTTATATGATCTATGCAGGTGATGTTAAGACGGAAGTCACACTTAATGCTGAACAAACAAATGATCTGTATGTAAAGAGTCAGCAGGAAGCTGTGAAGCAGGAAATAAGTGACAATATCAGTACAGGTGAGTGCACGTGTGTGATGTGTCAGAGGGATACAGGGCACAGGTGAGTGTATGTGTGTGATGTGTCTGAGAGATACAGGGCACAGGTGAGTGTAGATGTGTGATGTGTCTGAGGGATACAGGGCACAGGTGAGTGTACGTGTGTGATGTGTCTGAGAGATACAGGGCACAGGTGAGTGTAGATGTGTGATGTGTCTGAGGGATACAGGGCACAGGTGAGTTTACGTGTGTGATGTGCCTGAGGGATATGTAATGTCCTTACATAGCAAACATTAACTCTTTATATGAATGATGCACTTGCAACTTCTAAATGTAAACTGACACTTTATTTACTGCATGACATAACAAGGTGCTCCTATAGATTTGCACACAGTAATATGGATAGATACACATATATAGTCCTTTTATAATGAATGGCTGCTGCACTCCTTATATTAGCAGTCCTGTACACTGTGTATGCAGCACTATAGTAATCCAGGGTAACTGATAACTGTATAACTGTTAACTGTATAACTGCAAGATAACTTATAATGTGTAACTGACAGTTCTTACTCTTCCTGCCTGGCTGATGCTGTATCCTCTGCAGTGATCTGTAGCTGACATTACATTTATTAGTATCAGCAATTGTCAGAGCTCAAGTTCAATCCTTGTACTTTTATAACTGCATCACAAACTGTCACAAGATGGCTTCTCTGAACTGTACTGATTCTAAGCACAGCCCACTTGATGACATCATCTTTGTATGGAAGCCTCAATGTGCCCTTTTTGACCAAACCAGGAAATAAGCACAACACTACATCTCCTTTCCTACTTATTTTTTTATTTTATTTTTTTAAACTTAACTGCACAACAACAACCGTAAGATAAATCAGTCTTCTCCAGCATCCTCTTGTATTGTGGACGTGAAAGCTGCTTCTTGTTTCTTACGTTGACGAAAGTTTCTCTGATATGTTGCATGTTGTCTCCGGCGAGTGTCTCTGAGATTAACTTCAGGAGACCAACGAACAACAGGTGTTCGTTGCCTGGGAGTACGAGCATGACTATTGTGGTCCTGGATAGAATTTCCTGACTCATCATTACAAGGTTCTTCTACTGAGGCTGGTATTTCTGAGTCGTCTTCTGTAGTTGAGTCAGAGCCTGTGTTTGGATCATGCCAAACACCACCCCAGATATCAAAGTCATTGTCTGATTGCATTTTTATGTGATGGTCCTCACCAGCCTGTTCTCTCCTCTCTAGCCGTGGTCGTAGTTGGTTCACATGGCGGCGACACACACCTGATGGAGTGGTTATAACATACATCTTTGGGCCCTCAACCTGGGCAACAACACCTGGTGCCCATTTTTCCTCTGTATGGTACACCCTATACCAAACCAAGTCTCCTTCTGTATAGGTCCGTGAAGGTTTTCCCACTCTCATTTTATCTTGCATGATGCGGACTGTTTCTGCTACATCTGGTGTGATTAAATCCAGCTTTGTACGGATCTTCCTGCCAAACAATAGTTGAGCTGGGGCAACTCCCGTGGTGGGGTGTTGAGTAACCCTATAATGTTGCAAAAATTGTAAAATGTTTTTAGTATTAACCTGCTTCTCTGCTTTTAGCGCTTTCAGTGCCCTTTTAAAGGTTTGGACAAATCTCTCTGCTTGCCCGTTGGTGGCTGGGTGATATGGTGCCGTCCGATGATGGTGAATTCCATTCGTATGTAAAAAATTCTGGAAGTCTTGTGACACAAACTGGGGACCATTGTCTGTGACCAATTTTCTTGGCAACCCAAATACTGAAAACAGTCTTTCTAATGCTGATATGACTTCAGTAGTTGTAGTCCTTGTCATTGGAATTACTTCTGGCCACTTAGATTGTGCATCAATTATGATTAAGTATGAGATTCCATCAATAGGACCGGCAAAGTCCAAATGTAGTCTCTCCCAAGGAGTAGTAGGCCAGTCCCATGGTTGTACAGCTCCTCGTGGAAGCTGTCCTTGAGCTTGAACACACCCTTTGCATGCCATAACATAGTTCTCAATGTCCTTATCAATGGCCGGCCACCAAACATGACCCCTAGCCTTCTGTTTCATTCTGACAATGCCTGGGTGTCCTTCATGAAGGAGTTTTAACGTAGCTTGCCGTAGCCCATTAGGAACCAGAACTCTCTCACCCCATAAAATACATCCATTTCTGAGTGTGAGTTCTTTCGCTCGTAGTATGTATGCTCGCTGCACATCACAGCCAGTTCTTGGCCAGCCATCTCTCAAATACTTTGCCAGAAGTTGTAATTCAGTATCACAAGCTGTCTCCTTTGCAATTTGTTTGGCATGTACTATACCCGTAAAACACACACTTGGAAGGCTTTCTTGAACAACTGGTAAGGAATTCATTAGTGGAAGCCTGGACATGGCATCAGCATTGCCATGGGAATCATGGCCCCGGTATTTGATGCAGTAATGATATGCTCCCAAAGTTAGAGCATGCCTTTGCAATCTAGCCGCTGTAGTGGTTGAAATTCCTTTCCTTGGATTAAAGATGGTCAGCAGTGGCTTATGGTCAGTTAAAAGAGTAAATTGTCTACCATAAATATAGTTATGGAACTTCTTAACAGCCCATACAATGGCCAATGCTTCCTTGTCTAATTGGGAATAGTTCTTCTCTGCCGTCGTTGGAGAACGGGAAGCAAAGGCTACCGGTCGGTCTGTCCCATCTGGCATTGTGTGTGACAATACAGCCCCTAAACCATAAGGTGAAGCATCACATGCTATCATGAGTGGTTTCTGAAGATCATAGTGCATTAACATGCGGGAACACAGGAGTAGGTTCTTGGATTCCTGGAAGGCTTTATTGCATTCACTGCTCCACAACCAGGATCGATTTGTCTCAAGAAGCTGATGTAGTGGGTGTAACGTATGGGCTAGCTGGGGAAGAAAACGGTGGTAATAGTTAAGGAGACCAAGGTATGATCGTAGTTGTGATGCATTCTGTGGTATAGGAGCTTCTTGCAAGGCCTTGACTTTGTCATCAGCAGTGTGTAGACCATGACAATCTATAACATGGCCACAAAATTCTAATTTGTCACGCATGAAAGCACACTTCTCGAAGTTGACCTTCAACCTGTAGGTCATTAGCCGCTGCAGTACCCTCTCTACATTGTGTCAATGTTCTTCCTCCGTCCTGCCCGTGATTAACATGTCATCTAAAAGGCATTGGACATAGGGTAGTCCATTTAACAGTTCTTCCATGGTGCGTTGCCAGATGGCTGGTGCAGGAGCAATGCCAAAGACCATACGATTATATTGAAATAAACCACGGTGAGTATTGATGGTGAGTAACCTGCGGGAATCTGGATGTACTTCAAGTTGAAGGTAAGCATTTTTTAAATCAATCTTTGTGAAATGTTGTCCCCCAGCTAAGTTAGCAAAAATCTCTTCTGTTCTGGGTAATGGATACTTATCCACTGCTAACTGTTCATTCAACACCATCCTAAAGTCTCCACATATTCGGATCTGTCCATCTTTCTTTCTTACCGGTACAATAGGAGAAGCCCACTCACTACGATGCACTGGGGTTATAATCTTTAACTCTTCTAACCTCCTCAGTTCAGCATCAACTCCTGCCCTTAAAGCGAATGGCACAGTTCGTGCTTTGAAAAACTTTGGCCTTGCTCCAGGTTTTAACTGTAACCGTACCCTTTTGTTCTTAACTTTTCCCAGAACACTTTCAAACACCGGGGCATATTTGGTCTTAATGTTCTGAATCCACTGGGCACGATCAACTCCAATATGATGAACTTCACTGTTTTTGAGGCTCTCAGGCATGCCAAGGGCCCGTATCCAGTCCCTTCCATAAAGAGGTGGGCCACCTGATTTTAGTATATATAGTGTAAGATTGGCAGTTTTACTGTTTGTACACACAGATACAGATGCACACCCCAGTGGCGTCAAGACTTCTCTGGAGTATGTTTGTAGCTTCAAGGTAGTGGGCTGCAGCAATACTGGAATTTTCAGCTGTTTCCAATCTTTAATTGTCATAACTGAAACTGCAGCCCCAGTATCTAAGTCCATGGTCAAATCTTTTCCTTCAATATTAACATGAACGGTCAAAGGCTCAGACCCTGCAGTCATGGTGTATACAGTCAAACTCTGAACAGTCATTTCCTCTTCTGAATCTGATGTGGCTCCCTTATAAGCCATGTGGTAATTTCCCTTCTTATGAGTTTTGCTTGAGACACTCTGCTGAGATCCTCTGCAAGCCTTCTTTAAGTGTCCTATTTTACCACAGCCATGACAACGAGCATTTTTAAATCTGCATTCAGAAGCTACATGATTCTGTGCTCCACATCTGTAACAGTTAATAGGCGATGCTGCTTTTGCTGAATATTTACTGGCTGGTTTAGTCTGTTGCTTTACATTAGAGAAAAATACCTGTTCTTCCTTAGTGTGAGAATGCGTCTGCAGTAAACTAGTGTCTCGTGTGGCCTGTTCCAAAACAGAAGCAATCTCTAGTGCTTTATGGAAGGTCAGGCTCTCCTCTTTCAAAAGTCGCCTTTGAATAGATTCTGTACTGATACCCATAACAAACTGATCTCTAAGGGCAATATTCAGATACTCCCCAAAAGCACAGGTGCTGGCCAATTTCTTTAAACTGATTGCAAATGTAGATACAGTCTCTTGTACCCCTTGGCGCCTGCTATAAAACTTGAACCGCTCAGCAATCTCTAATGGCCGTGGTTGGAAATGTTGTGTTAAGATCTGTATTATTTCAGACAAAGACTTGGTGGCTGGCTTTTCTGGGTGTAGCAGATCTTTTAGAATCTCATATGTTTTAGCACCAATAGTTGTCAGACAGACAGCAACAGACTTAGTATCTTAGTAAATACTGCTGTAGCCTTTCAGTCCAGGAAACCCAGTTATCTGTTTCAGGGTCAAATTCTTTCAATGCTCCAAATACAGCCATTATAGCGTGAGTTTGTGGTAGTATACTCGTCGCCAGATGTAATGTCCTTACATAGCAAACATTAACTCTTTATATGAATGATGCACTTGCAACTTCTAAATGTAAACTGACACTTTATTTACTGCATGACATAACAAGGTGCTCCTATAGATTTGCACACAGTAATATGGATAGATACACATATATAGTCCTTTATAATGAATGGCTGCTGCACTCCTTATATTAGCAGTCCTGTACACTGTGTATGCAGCACTATAGTAATCCAGGGTAACTGATAACTGTATAACTGTTAACTGTATAACTGCAAGATAACTTATAATGTGTAACTGACAGTTCTTACTCTTCCTGCCTGGCTGATGCTGTATCCTCTGCAGTGATCTGTAGCTGACATTACATTTATTAGTATCAGCAATTAATTGTCAGAGCTCAAGTTCAATCCTTGTACTTTTATAACTGCATCACAAACTGTCACAAGATGGCTTCTCTGAACTGTACTGATTCTAAGCACAGCCCACTTGATGACATCATCTTTGTATGGAAGCCTCAATGTGCCCTTTTTGACCAAACCAGGAAATAAGCACAACACTACAGGATACAGGGCACAGGTGAGTGTACGTGTGTGATGTGTCTGAGGGACGCAGGGCTCAGGTGAGTGTACGTGTGTGATGTGTCTGAGGGACGCAGGGCTCAGGTGAGTATATGTGGAGCATTGTAATATTACAACTTCGTTGTGCAGTGCTAAACTGTGACCATATTTATATGATCTATGAGTACAGGTGAGTGTATGTGTGTGATGTGTCTGAGGGTTAGAGGGTACAGGTGAGTGTAATGTGTGATGTGTCTGAGGGATACAGGGCACAGGTGAGTGTACATGTGTGATGTATTTGAGGGATACAGGGCACAGGTGAGTGTACGTGTTTGATGTGTCTGAGGGATACAGAGTACAGGTGAGTGTACGTGTGTTACATGTGTGGGGGATGCAGAGTACAGGTGAGTGTACGTTTGTGATGTGTCTGAGGGATACAGGGCACAGGTGAGAGTACGTGCGTGTGTCTAATATTACAACGTCCTTGTGCAGTGCCAAAAAACTAAAATGTGACCATATTTATATGATCTATGCAGGTGATATTAAGACTGAAGTCACTCTTAATACTGAACAGACTAATGACCTGGATGCTTTGAAGCAGGAAATCGGTGACAATATCAGTACAGGTGAGTAATGTGTGATTTGTCTGAGGGACGCAGGGCGCAGGTGAGTATGTGTGTGATGTGTCTAAGGGACGCAGGGTGCAGGTGAGTGTATGTGTGTGATTTGCCTAAGGGACGCAGGGTGCAGGTGAGTGTACGTGTGTGATGTGTCTAAGGGACGCAGGGTGCAGGTGACTGTACTTGTGTGATGTGTCTGAAGGATACAGGGCACAGGTGAGTGTACATGTGTGATGTGTCTGAGGGATACAGGGCACAGGTGAGTGTAGATGTGTGATGTGCCTGAGGGATACAGGGCACAGGTGAGTGTACGTGTGTGATATGTCTGAGGGATACAGGGCACAGGTGAGTGTACATGTGTGATATGTCTGAGGGATACAGGGCACAGGTGAGTGTACATGTGTGATGTGCCTGATGGATACAGGGCACAGGTGAGTGTACGTGTGTGATGTGTCTGAGGGATACAGGGCACAGGTGAGTGTACGTGTGTGATGTGTCTGAGGGATACAGGGCACAGGTGAGTGTACATGTGTGATGTGTCTGAGGGATACAGGGCTCAGGTGAGTGTACATGTGTGATGTGTCTGAGGGATACAGGGCTCAGGTGAGTGTATATGTGGAGCATTGTAATATTACAACTTCGTTGTGCAGTGCTAAACTGTGACCATATTTATATGATCAATGAGTACAGGTTAGTGTATGTGTGTGACATGTCTAATATTACAACTTTCTTGCATAGTGCTAAAAAGCTAAAATGGGACTATATTTATATGATCTATGCAGGTGATGTTAAGACGGAAGTCACACTTAATGCTGAACAAACAAATTATCTGTATGTAAAGAGTCAGCAGGAAGCTGTGAAGCAGGAAATAAGTGACAATATCAGTACAGGTGAGTGCACGTGTGTGATGTGTCTGAGGTATACAGGGTACAGGTGAGTGTGCATATGTAATGTGTCTGAGGTATACAGGGTACAGGTGAGTGTGCATATGTAATGTGTCTGAGGTATACAGGGCACAGGTGAGTGTATGTGTGTGATGTGTCTGAGGGATACAGGGCACAGGGGAGTGTACGTGTGTGATGTGTCTGAGGGATACAGTGCACAGGGGAGTGTACTTGTGTGATGTGTCTGAGGGATACAGGGCACAGGTGAGTGTACGTGTGTGATGTGTCTGAGGGATGTAGGGCACAGGTGAGTGTACGTGTGTGCTGTGTCTGAGGGATACAGGGCACAGGTGAGTGCACGTGTGTGATGTGTCTGAGGGATACGGGGCACAGGTGAGTGTACTTGTGGTGTGTCTGAGGGATACAGGGCACAGGTGAGTGTACATGTGTGATGTGTCTGAGGGATACAGGGCACAGGTGAGTGTACGTGTGTGATGTGTCTGAGGGATACAGGGTACAGGTGAGTGTGCATATGTAATGTGTCTGAGGTATACAGGGCACAGGTGAGTGTATGTGTGTGATGTGTCTGAGGGATACAGGGCACAGGGGAGTGTACGTGTGTGATGTGTCTGAGGGATACAGTGCACAGGGGAGTGTACTTGTGTGATGTGTCTGAGGGATACAGGGCACAGGTGAGTGTACGTGTGTGATGTGTCTGAGGGATGTAGGGCACAGGTGAGTGTACGTGTGTGCTGTGTCTGAGGGATACAGGGCACAGGTGAGTGCACGTGTGTGATGTGTCTGAGGGATACGGGGCACAGGTGAGTGTACGTGTGTGCTGTGTCTGAGGGATGCGGGGCACAGGTGAGTGTACGTGTGTGCTGTGTCTGAGGGATACGGGGCACAGGTGAGTGCACGTGTGTGATGTGTCTGAGGGAAACAGATCATCTGCTCCACTAAGCACAGGGAGTTTTTTTTTTTTTTAAAGTTTTAAATTTTTATTGAGCTTTTGTAAAAAAGTACAAACTTTTCCATACGGTTACAAAAGGTAAGAAAAACAAAGAAAAGTACAATGCACGGTTTTAAATGAGAAATTTTAACATGAGATACATCCTGAGCGGCAGAATGTAGAAAACTATAATTCCCTGGACTGAATGTCACAGGAGAGTCCAAGTGTCAGTCCCAAGAGTAGTAAATGTGTTTTCCCTTGAAGGGATAGGAAAAGTTTGTCCATTGAAGTCCTTTCTTTTAACATATTGATTATAAGTAACATCTAGAGAACTCTGTTTTCAGAAAACTTTTTGCAAATTTAACTGTGAAGTCCAATCTTCCTATGCATAAAGACGTGTGCATATCCATCTCCTTACAGCCTTCTCAAGGATTCAGCACACAAATTAGAACATAATATGTAACATTGAATCATTAATCTAACATCCTGAAATCTAAAAAGTACCGGGCGGGCCCCGGATAGATCCTCCCCCTCCCCCCCCTCCATGGGTACCTGGTCGTTAAGTGTTGTTCAGCTTGTGTTATCAACATGTTTTTCCCCGACCACATTGCCAGCATTGTCTCGTGTACTTCTAGCTGGCCTGTTAAGACATAGTGATATCTCTCTAGTTGTAGTGTGGTGTCTACCCTTGTTTTACATTCTGCCTTAGAAGGTATATGAGTAGATTTCCAGTTCAAAGGGATTAGGGTTTTAGCACATGTCAAGAGTAGTATGAGTAGGGATTTTTGGGCTTGTGTTTGGAATTTGAATGGGAAGTGAAAAAGCAGCGTGTCCGGGGTTTTGGGGATCGTCAAGTCAGTGATTGAGTGTATTTCTTCCCATACTTCGTCCCAGTAATGGGTTAGTAGTGGGCAGTCCCACCACACATGCACCATATTACCTTCCTTCCCACATCCTCTCCAGCATCTCCCCGTGGTGTTTGGGTAAAATTTTTTTAATCTACTTGGTGTGAGATACCACCTGCTCAGTAGTTTGTAGTGGGATTCCTGTGTTCTTGAGGAAACGGATACCTTCTTCCCGAGTAGGAACATATGGCTCCATTCTTCGGGTGTAAAGGTGTAACCTAATTCTTTGTGCCATTGTGAAGTGAATTGCAGTAGGGTGTCGTCGGTCGGGGTCAGGGTGATTTTATATAAAATCGAGATCACATATTTAATCTCCACTGGGGACATGCATAGTTGTTCAAATTTTGTCAGGCTCCTTCCAAAGAGGTGCCCGAATTTGTGAGATTTGATGTAATGCTGAATTTGAGAGTATGTAAACCAGGAGTTCGCTATGGCGGGGTGATCCTCAAGGAGTTCCTGTGGAGTCCTAAGTCTCCCCTGTGATAATAGATTGCCTATGCAGTTCAAGGGGAGCGCTGGGTGAGCAGTAGACCTCGTCAAATGCAAGGGCAAGTCATGGTTTCCGTAAATAGGTGTAAGGGGTGCATGTCTGGTAGAGATGTGTGATTCAGTGGATATTATTTTGTCCCATTCGTTGAGCAACTCCTCTAATAAAGGTAAGCTAGGGATATCAGTCGGTCTGTGTTTCTTATCAGACCAAAACAAGTTTGGTATGTGAGTCTTAGGAATAGAATAAGCGCATACCTGTTTCCAGGCCTTGTCGTCTGTGGCCCAGCACCAATCCACTATTCTGTGAAGAAGGGCTGCTCTCCTATAGGATTGAATGTGTGGGATTCCCAGTCCCCCCTGTTCCCTTGGGAGATATAGGGTTTGTTTGTTAATCCTCGGCCTAATGCCTTTCCAGATATACTCCTCTATCAGAGCTTGTAATGAAGGCAAGAAGGAATGTGGGAGGGATATGGGCACAGTCTGGAGTATGTATAGCACTCTCGGCAGGACATTCATCTTTACGACTCCGACCCTGCCGAGCCAGGAGATGGATTTATTCTTCCATTCGGAAAAATCTCTCGCCAAGTCTTTTTTCAACTGTCCATAATTGGCTTCAAAGACCTCTGAGTTGGAGCCTGATATATGGATTCCCAAATATTTCAATGAGCTGTTTTTTTGTACAAAGGGTGAATGGTGTTTGAGCCAGTTCAGTGATTCTGGTGTTAGTGAAATGCCAAGAAGCTCTGATTTTGTGAGGTTAAGAAGGAAGTTGGAGACTGCTCCATATTTTGTGAATTCTGATAGCACAGCTGGTATGGATGTTTCTATGTCTGTCATGGTTAACATGACGTCATCAGCGTACATAGCTAATTTATTTTCAATCGGTCCCGTCTGTATGCCTTTTATGTCAGGATTGTGTCTGATATTACTGGCTAATGCTTCTATGGCAATGGCGAATAGGGCTGGTGAAAGTGGGCATCCCTGTCTTGTCCCATTTGTGATAAAAAAGGAGTCAGAAAGGACTCCATTGACCTTTAATTGTGCATTAGGTTGTGAGTAAAGGGCAAAAATTGTCTTCAGTACTTTGTCCCTAAACCCCATTGCTACCATAGTGCTCCGCAGGAAGGCCCAGTCCACCCTGTCGAAGGCTTTCTCTGCGTCCGTGGACAGCAGAGCGAGCGGAATCGACTTTGTTTTAGAGTGGGCTATAAGGTGGAAGATTTTTAGAGTATTATCTCTGGCCTCCCTGCCAGGGATGAATCCTACCTGGTCAGTGGAGACCAGTTTTGGGAGGTATTTATTAATGCGTGTCGCTAAGATCTTTGCTAGTATTTTAATGTCGCTGTTGAGGAGGGAAATGGGTCTATAGCTTTCGGGCTTATCTGGGGCCTTCCCGTGTTTTGGGAGGACTGTGATATATGCTGATAGCATAGATCTGGGAAGGAATCCAGAGTCATTTAGTCCATTGAACAATTTGTGTAAGTGGGGTAATAACAATGGGAGAAAAGTCTTGTAATATTTATTACTCAGTCCGTCTGGACCTGGGCTTTTCCCGCTTGGGAGGTTTTTTATTGTCTCTGCTATTTCTTTTTGAGATAGGGGTGTTTCTAGGTCGTTAGATTCTTCCTCAGTCAGTGTTGGTATTTTTGTGTGGTTTAGGTAATTTTGTATTTCCTGGGTATGGGTGTCTGCTTTCCCCCCTTTGAGATTATATAGTTTGTTATAGTAATTACGGAAGATTTGCGCTATGTTATAACTGTCCTGTCTCGTCCGTCCCAGTTCATCTTTCATAGAGTATATGCATGTTTTTAGTCTCTGGCGTGTGAGGGCTCTCGCTAGTAGTCTACCCGCTTTGTCCCCTCCCTCATAGTATTTTTGTTTAAGTTTCAACGCTGACCGTTGATTTTCTTCCTGCAGTAGGGCCCTAAAATCGAGCCTGGCTTGTGAAAGGTCGTTTTCTAGTGTGGTATTTGATGCCTCTTTTTTATGTCTTTCTTCTAAAGTGTGAATAGTGTGAAGTATTGAGTTGTATTTTTCTCTGCCTTGTTTATTCAATTTCGATTTGTGTTTAATATCCCGCGAAGGACATACTTGTGTGCCTCCCAAACTGAGGTGAGGGGTAGGTTGTCTTGTGTATTAATATTAAAGTATTCGGTCATAGATGACTCAATGTTCGTTCTAATTTCGGGATTATCTAAAAGGGTGTCCTCCAGTCTCCACAAAAAGGGCATGTCAGGGGAGTCTGGCCATTCTATGTTACAAGAAACTGGGGCATGATCCGACCATGTTATGGCTAAAATGTCACTATGTTTGATGTATGATATTCCCATTGAGTCCGCGAATATATAGTCTATCCTAGAATATTTCTTGTGGGGGCTGGAGTAAAAGGTGAAGTCCCTGTCGGTTGGGTGTAGGGTTCTCCAGACATCATGCAGAAGGAGATGTTTGAGTTGGGCGTTAATCGGTTTCAGTGCATGGTGTGGGACGCTTGACACTCCATTGGAGGTGTCCCATAGTGGGAGTAGAGGTGCGTTAAGATCCCCTCCCAGGAAAAGAGTACCCCTAGAGACATCCTGTATTTTTTGAGTGACCCTTTTGAAAAATGTATCCTGTTTAGTGTTGGGGGAATAAATATTTGCCAATGTGATCAATTTACCGTGGAGTTGTCCCACGAGAATTAGGTATCTACCATCTCTGTCTTTTTCCTGTTGTAATAGGTGGAATGGCAATTTTCGGTGTATAAGTATCCCCACTCCGTTCTGTTTGTAGGGGCCTGAGGCTAGGAAAGCGTTTGGGAAAGCATGATTATGCCATTTGGGTTCTTTAGACCTGGCAAAATGTGTCTCCTGGATAAACACAATATCCCCGCCCATCCTTTGCAAATCCCTCAGTACTATGGAGCGTTTACCTGGGCTGTTGAGGCCCTTGACATTTACTGTTAGCAGTTTGATTGGATGCGTCTTATATGTGGGGTGTGAGCCCGCCTTTCTAGGCCCACTCTGTGGTGAATGTGGCATGTTCGGTGGTGTAGTATTCATGCAAGAATGGGTGTAGGTGAGTCCAAGGTCTGAGAATAGTGTCCCGGGGCCCGCCCAAAAAGGAGTCTGGAACGTAACCAGACAAATGCACAACAACAATAAACACATTAAAACAATTCTATATGCGTATTTTGCGAAAAATTAAGTTTAAGTCTAACAGGCTGTGCCCTGCTAGGCCCAATACAATAGTAAAGATAAGAAACATAGCTAAACCGTTCAAATTGCAGTAAAATCAGCATTAATTTAAAATCTATACAAGGTTAATGAGTGCGTCATTCCCTCCCGGAGCACAGCGGGGACCTCTGAGGGTAGGTTTAGAAGTATGGAGGCGGGTGTTTAACATCTATGAGCGGTATGGCTAGTAGTGCACAATACGTGCGGTCCCGCATTTATGATAGGGTCATCAGTGCGCTCCAAGAGGGTGCACGCGCAGCCAAAACATCAATCGAAACACAAGTTATATCTTAACAGTCCTCACCAAGTGAGACAGATGTAAAGAAGGTTTCTATACACATTAATAAACTTTAGTATTGAATTCAATGCTAACAGAGAATAATTTTTTTTTATTTTTTTTAAACTAGTCAATTCGACTGGTAATCAAAGCAAACCTGACCAGCAAGTGTCCCTCAGTTCTGTAGAGATCTTCATCGCTGCTCCCTGTCGATACCTTGTCTGCTGGGGTTGGTAGATAAGTTAGAGGTCCTCTCTTCCTGTGGTGGTCTTGGAATGGGAGGGGGCTCTAGGCCCAATGAGTGAAAGAAGGGGCCAAGATCTTCTGCTTCTCTATAGATGGCTGTGTGATCTCCCTTAGTAGCAATGATACTTGTAGGGAAGCCCCAGCGGTAGATGATCTTTTTTTCTTGCAGGATGCTTGTTATGAACTTTAGCTCCCTCCTCTTTTGTAGCGTGGTTGGGCTTAAGTCTGTGAAGATCTGTAAAGTAACTCCAGCATGTGTAATTGGATGCTTGTTTCTGCCATGTTTCAAAATTTCCTCTTTATCTTTGAAATTTAGAACACGAAAAATAACATCTCATGGGGGTGCTTTCGCTGGCGGTTTGGGGCGTAGTGCCCTATGGGCTCTTTCAATCTCAATAGCCGGAGACATTGGGGTGCCTTTAAGTGTCCTGAATAGGTCCTGGAGGTAACCTTGGAGAGCTGACGGTTGTATAGACTCTGGGATTCCCCTGACCCGTAGGTTATTCCGCCTGCCGCGGTTGTCAAGGTCCTCCACTTTATCCATTAAACTATGGATCATGTCAGTGTTGTATTGTGCCCTGGCCGATGTGTCTTTTACCTCTTCAATTATATTTTCGTGGTTTTGTTCTACATTGGTGACTCTGTGGGATAGATCATTGATATCTTTCCTGAGCTCTCCAAAAAGATTTTTAACTTCTTCCATGACCCCTCTAATATCCTCTTTTGAGGATAAGTTCTTCAGATCGTCCTTAGTGACATATGATAGGGGGGTTACATTCGCTTCAGCCGTTTGTGTGGACGTACTTTGTATGGCGTCACAGTGTGGGTTCAATGTCTCCAGCGTGGGAGATTCAGTGGGTTTAAGGTAGTGATTCATATTGCGTGATTTAGAGGCTTTTTCCCCCACTGTATTTTTTTTGTGGGGCATTACAGGTTAATGTGTCAACTAGTACGCAGGATTGCACACTATTGTATTGTGGAATTATCTTATTGCTCCCCCACTATATTTTAAAGGTATTTCTTATGAAAGACAGGGACAACTCTGGGTTTATGGGTAGGGGTCCCAATATATGAGATATAGTTCACTCAGAATAAATTATGTAATCTATATAGCCCTCTTTGGCAGAGATATGGTGTCCTTAATGGGTTAAGTGCAGAGGTGAAAAGTATATTAGTTTAACCCTCTTTGGTATATATTGTGTGTGCCTCCCTCTGTCTGCCTGTGCAATTGCCGTGGTGCAGTTCAATATGAACTTAGGGCAGAGTTAGAAGCTTGGTTCAAAAGGTCTTTAGGTACAGGAGAGGTGATGCGTGATACAAGCCCAAGAGGACCTTGTTTCAAGAGGGGGATTTTATTGCCTGCAGTCCGGTGAGCTGAGCTGGTGTCTGATCTGTCTGCCACAGCAGGGCTGTGACCGGGTAAACTGTCAGCTCGATAGACAGGAGGAGCTCAGCTATACGTATTCCCCCTAAAGTGTGAGTGCTTTCTTACCCGGGCCTCCCTTTCTTATGTTGCCGTGGAGGGTTATCACCGGGTTTGGTCACTGCGCAGGTAACTTTCCTCAGCGGGATCCACCGCGACTTCCAATCGTGACCAGGAGCCTCTTGTCTTGCGGTAAGTGGTGTTCGGTGTCCGTGTCACTTGGGGGCAGTCAGCTTTTTGTTTTGTGAGTGCCGGCTTCTATGATCGGGGCTTGTGCTGTTAGTCTCCACTTGGCGCGCTGGGCTTTTCGTTGCGTTCCGGTTACGGCCTGTGTGGTGGGATCTGAGCTATGTCCTTTTATAATATGTTTAATACAATAAATACCATGAAAAATATATTTACATTTTTCTTTGGTCCAATACTCATGTTAGCATACTGTAGTAGGCTTATCACTATGCAGGAAAAAAAAGGAAAAATAACAACTGTCAAATCGTCCAAATACTAATAAATATCAGTAGACTCTTCTCAAACTCCCCGTAGCTCTTGGTTCACCCTGATGCACGTTTCGCCAGTCAGAGCTTTCTCAAAACCGCTTTTGAGAATCCTAGGTTTACTGGGTTTCGCAGAATCACTGTGCTAATGGAGTTGGGAATGTCCTCAGTAGAATGTTTGTGCAGAAAACTTGAGTTTGATATGTGATTAAAAAGTAGACCGGACAACTTTCCCTTTGATTGTCAATAGACTCGCTCACCTCACGTGGCTCAGGAATTAGTTTGGTTATTTTAATTATTGTATTTTAAAATGTTATCGTTTTTATAGATGTATTAATTAAAGTTAAAGGGACATGAAACCCAAATGTTTTCTTTTGTGATTCAGATCGAGCATACAGTTTTAAACAACTTTCCAATTTACTTCTTTTTTCCATCTAAAGGGGAGGAGAGTCCACGCCTTCATTCGTTACTATTGGGAATTAAGAACCTGGCCACCAGGAGGAGGCAAAGACAACCCAGCAAAAGGCTTAAATACCACCCCCACTTCCCTCATCCCCCAGTCATTCTTTGCCTTTCGTCACAGGAGGTGGCAGAGAGGTGCCGGATATTCGGAGGTCTCTTATGAGGGGTGCTACTCTTTGCTATGGGACAGGAGTTTAAATAGCCCTTCAAGCTTCTTAGTTGAGGGCCTGGGTAAAAGTTAGAGTCCAGAGATGCAGGGAGAGCTCTCCTTGCAACACCATCCTGACTCATATTAACTGCTCCTACAGCAATCGGCATTGACGAGTTTCGCAGACTGCTTTCTTCTCTCAAGTCCATGTCAGGAGCGATGCTACCACCTGTCACACTTGAAGGGCCGTGTTCCTGTTCCACGGCGTAGATTCTGGTAAGATCGTTTGATTTTTTATTTATGATAACGCAGAAGACAGGGTCACAGTGTGGCACCTTTATCTTTATAGAATCAAGGGTTAATATTCCTGGTAAGGGGATTATTGAACAGGGTGTGTGTGTGTGTACATAATAATGTTTATTGTGTTATTGCTGTGTTTTGTGCGGGACGAGGCTCTGGCATTTTGGTGGAACTGTCAGGTTAATTTCTGGGAGTTTTTGCGCAGACTTTTTTTGGCGCGTTTTCTCTTTCAGCAGGGGTGGTCCTGCAAAACATCCTTGTACCGAATGGGGCTTTTCTTTACTTCCGGTCTGATCTGAGACAGAGGAGACAAAATGGTTTCTGGAGTCTGGGTCATAGGAGGTGGTGAGTGCCCCGGCCATTGGCGGTTATAAAGGAGCGTCTCTTATCATTAATTAAAAGCTATGACGTGTTGGAGGGTAATCCCTCTTTAACTAAGTCTTATTCCTGTGTTTTTTGTGAGGTTTTGGTAGACCAGCCTGCGCAATTGTGTTCCACATGCCTAGATAAAGCTACGACTTCTAAACATAAAGGAATGTCTAGCACTACTGGGCCGCCCACCTCTGAGGGTTCTCTGTCCCGTGCAGTGCGTTCCCTAATGGCGTCCCCTATTCCACATGCAGCGCCCCAGGGTCCAACTGTTACCCCTTTGGGGGAGATTGCTTGGCCGCCTGATTTCACGGACCAGCTGGAAACGGCAGTCTGTAAAGTGATCCATGCCATACCGCGTTCTGCTAAACGCAAGCGTAGGGTTTTCCTGAGCGACTTGACCCAGGAGGTGTCTATGACGGACACTCCGGAGGGGTGGTACAATGACGAGGCCCATTCCGACGCTTCGGAAAGGAGGGGCCCCTTCTGGGTCGGAGTCCGTGTCATCTAAACCTCCAGCAGCGGAGGAGCCTGGCTATAGGTTTAAGATGAAGAACTTGCGTTTCTTGCTGAAGCAAGTACTTGCTACTCTGGAGGTTCCGGAACCGAAGCTTCCAGAAGAGCCTTCCATCCCCAAGCTGTATAAGGTTTATGAGGATAAGGTAGTGCCCCAAACTTTCCATCTTCCTGTAAAGATGGCGAATGTTCTCAAGAATGAATGGGAGGGATTTGCTTCTTCCTTTTCACCTTCTTCTCATTTTAAGAAACTTTTCCCTGTTCCGGAGGCCCAATTAGCATTGTGGGGGACCATTCCCAAGGTGGATGGCGCCATTTCCACGCTAGCTAAGCGCACAACGATTCCTTAAGAGGATAGTTCGTCGTTTAAGGAGCCCATGGATAAAAAATTGGAAAGCATGTTATGAAAAATGTTTCAGCACACAGGGTTTGTTTTCCAACCGACAGCAGCTATTGTTGCAGTTGCCGGAGCTGCGTCATATTGGTGCGATGCCTTATGTGAAATGATCAAGGGGGAACCCTCTTTCGAGGAGGTGCAGGAAAAGATCAGGGCCCTGAAAGTGGCAAATTCTTTCATTTGTGACGCTAAATATGCAAGTTATACGCCTGAATGCAAAAGTGTCAGGTTTTTCTGTTTTAGCACGCAGGGCCCTGCGGCTAAAATCATGGTTGGTGGGCATGACTTCCAAAACGAGGTTGCTGTCCTTGCCTTTTCAGGGTAAGATCCTGTTCAGTTCAGGACTGGACGCGATTATATCCACGGTTATGGGAGGCAAGGGTGCCTTCCTTCCACAGGATAAAAAGGTCAAGCCTAAGGGTTCTAATTTTTGTCCCTTTTGTATGGGCAAGGCGCAGTACCAGCGGCCCGCTGCAAAAGCGGACCAACCCAAGGGAGCCTGGAAGCCTGTAATAAGTCCAAGCAGACCAAGAAGCCTGCCGAGACTAAATCCGCATGAAGGGGCGGCCCCCGACCGGTCTGCGGGCCGAGTAGGGGGCAGGGTGTCTCTGTTCTCTGACGCCTGGTTGCAGGATGTTCAGGACCCCTGGGTCCTGGAAGTGATCGCCCAGAGGTATAGGATAGGGTTCAATTCCTCTCCGCCCAGGGGCAGATTCCTCTTATCAAACCTATTGTCAAGGCCGGAAAAAAGAGAGGCCTTTCTAGGATGCGTGAGGGATCTCTCTTCTCTAGGTGTTATCGTAGCAGTACCCCATGCAGAAAGGGATCTAGGGTACTACTCAAATTTGTTTGTGGTTCCAAAGAAAGAGGGCACATTCCGCCCGATTCTAGACCTCAAATGTCTAAACAAGTTCCTGTCCGTTCCACCGTTCAAAATGGAAACAATCAGATCCATTCTGCCCTAGTTCAAGAGGGGCAACTGATGACCACTATAGACTTTAAGGATGCTTACCTTCACGTTCCGATTCACAGGGACCACATCCGGTTCCTCAGGTTTGCTTTTCTGGACCAACACTTCCAGTTTGTGGCCCTCCCATTCGAGCTGGCGACGGCCCCGAGATTCTTCACAAAGTTTCTGGGGACCCTACTAGCAGTAGCCAGATCCCGGGGCATTGTGGTGGCGCCTACCTGGACGACATCCTGGTTCAGGCGCCGTCCTTCCATCTGGCAGAGGCCCATACCAGGACCCTGCTTCAGTTACTCCAATCCCACAGTTGGAAGATCAATTTCGAAAAGAGTTCCCTGGTTCCCAGCACCAGGCTGGAGTTCTTGGGCACGATCACGGACAAGAGACACGCAAAGATGGCGTCCACCTGTCGTGCCCTTCAGTCTACAGCGAAGCCCTCTGTGGCTCAGGGCATGGAAATGATTGGGCTCATGGTGTCCAGCATGGACATCGTTCCATTCGCCAGGTTTCGTCTCAGACCTCTTCAGTTGTGCATGTTGAGACAGTGGAACGGCGATCACTCCGATCTGTCACAGCTATCCATGGATGCGCAGACTCTGATTTCCCTCTCCCTGGTGGATCCGCCCAGATCATCTGTCCATGGGGACATCTTTCCTGAGACCATCCTGGGAGATTGTGACCACGGATGCGAGTCTGGCGGGATGGAGAGCTGTTTGGGGTGCCAGGATGGCACAGGGGAAGTGGTCTTGTCTGGAGTCTCTTCCAATAAATATTTTGGAGCTTTGAGCGATCTACAATGCAATGAAGGCATGGCCCTGTCTGGGGGATTTCAACTTTATCAGGTTCCAGACGGACAACATTACATCGGTGGCCTACATCAACCACCAGGGGAGTACGTGGAGCTCCCTTGCAATGAGGGAGGTGTTTCAGATTCTAAAATGGGCGGAGGCACACAGCTGCTTGCTCTCAGCGATCCACATTCTCAGCAGGCAAACATTTCATCCGGGGGAATGGTCTCTTCACCCCGATGTGTTTGCGGAGATCTGTCTTAGATGGGGGACACCAGAGATCGATCTCATGGCGTCCCGTCTGAATTGCAAACTCCCCCGATACAGATCGAGGTCGAGGGACCCCCAAGCGGAGCTGATAGATGCATTGGTGGTGCCTTGGGGGTTCAGACTAGTGTACATTTTTCCTCCGTTACCACTTCTACCTCGTTTAGTGGCACGCATAAAACAGGAGAGAGCATAGTCTATTCTGATTGCTCCTTCGTGGCCACTGAGGACGTGGTTTGCGGATCTGGTTGGGATGTCTTCCTCTTCACCATGGAGCGTGCCCTGTTGCAGGGATCTGCTGGAACAGGGTCCTTTTCAACATCAAAATCTGGATTCTCTGAGGCTGACTGCGAGGAGATTGAACTCTTAGTCTTGGCCAAGAGAGTTTTTTCTGAAAGTGTGATTGACCCTTTAGTTCAGGCAAGGAAGCCAGTCACTCGATGCCTCTACCATAAGGTGTGGAGAGCTTACTTGTCTTGGTGTGAGAGTCATGGATATCCTTGGCACAAGGTAAAGGTATCCAGGATTCTATCTTTTCTCCAAGAGGGGTTAGAGAAGGGCCTTGCAGCTAGTTCCTTGAAGGGACAGATTTTGGCCCTATCATTATTGTTGCATTAGAAGCTTGCTTAGCTTCCCGACATTCAATCCTTTATTCAGGCTCTGTCTAGAATCAGGCCTGTCTTTAGGCAGTCTGCTCCCCCGTGGAGCTTAAATTTGGTTCTCAAAGTTTTACAGAACGCTCCGTTTGAGCCTATGCATTTTCTTGACATAAAGATTCTTTCTTGGAAAGTTCTCTTCCTGTTGGCCATTGCTTCGGCCCGCAGAGTTTCCGAACTGGCGGCCTTGCAACACGAGCCTCCTTATCTGGTGTTTCACACGGCTAAGGCTGTTCTTCGCACAGGCTTGAGATTCCTTCCCAAGGTGGTGTCTGATCGTAACATCATTCAGGAGATAATTGTCACTTCTTTGTGTCCTAATCCCTCTTCTTCTAAGGAGAGGCTACTTCATAATTTGGATGTGGTTTGTGCTCTAAAGTTCTATCTTCAGGCGATGAAGGATTTCAGACAGTCTAACTCTCTATTTGTGGTGTACTCAGGGAAGCGTAGAGGTCAGAGGCCTTCTTCTACTTCTTTGTCCTTTTAGCTGAGGAGCTTGATCCGCCTGGCCTATGAGACAGCGGGACATAAGCCTCCTCAGAGGATTACGGCTCATTCCACTAGAGCGGTGGCTTCGTCTTGGACCTTCAAAAATGAGGCCTCTATGGAGCAGATTGGTAAGGCGGCTAACTGGTCCTCCTTGCATATTTTCACAAAATTTTACAAATTTGACGTTTTTGCCTCTGCGGAAGCTGATTTTGGGAGAAAGATTCTACAGGCTGTGGTGCCTTTTACCCTCCCAGTTTCATTGTGTCCTCTAAAGCTTGGGTATATGTTCCCAACAGTAATGAATGAAGCCGTGGACTCTCCTCCCCTTTAGATGGAAAACATAAATTATGCTTACCTGATAATTTTATTTTCATTGTGGGGAGGAGAGTCCACGGCTCCCGCCCGTATCTCAGGTGGGCGGCCCTAAATTTATTATTTCTTCTGGCACCATTTATACCCTGATGCTTCCCCTACTGTTCCTTGTTCTCTCGGCAGAATGACTGAGGAATGAGGGAATTGGAGGAGGTATTTAAGCCTTTGGCTGGGGTGTCTTTGCCTCCTCCTGGTGGCCAGGTTCTTAATTCCCTACAGTAATGAATGAAACCGTGGACTCTCCTCCCCACGATGGAAATAAAATTATCAGGTAAGCATAATTTATGTTTTTTTTGTTGTAATTTAGTAAATTGTATTTTAGTAATTTAATTTATTTTATTGTAATGTTAGGTTTTCGTGTAAGGCAGGTTAGGTTTTATTTCACAGGTAAGTTTGTATTTATTTTAACTAGGTAGCTAGTAAATAGTTAATAACTGTTTACTAACTAGTCTACCTAGTTAAAATAAATACAAACTTACCTGTGAAATAAAATTAAAACCTAAGATAGCTACAATATAACTATTAGTTATATGGTAGCTAGCTTAGGTTTTATTTTACAAGTAAGTATGTATTTAGTTTTAAACAGGTATTATTTAGTTAATAATTGTAAGTTTAATTTAGCTCTATTTAAATTATGTTAAAGTTAGGGGGGTGTTAGGGTTATGGTTAGACTTAGGCTTGTGTTAGGGTTATGCTTAGGGTTACGTTTGGGGTAGTTTTAGGGGTTAATATATTTATGTAGTGTTTGATGTGGGAGGCCAGAGCTTTAGGGATTAATAGTTTATGTTAGTATATTTCGTTGTGGGGGCTTGCGGTTTAGGGGTTAATAGGTTTATTATACCAGCGGTGTGGGCAGACGGCAGATTAGAGGTTAATAATATTTAACTACTGTTTGTGATGCGGGGGGGGTGGTTTAGGGGTTAATAGGTTTATTATAGGTTTATTAATAAATTATAATAACAGCAGCGATGTCCGGAGCAGCAGATTAGAGGTTAATAATTTTATTATAGTGTTTCCTATGCGGGAGGGCCTCGGTTTAGGGGTTAATAGGTAGTTTATGGGTGTTAGTGTACTTTTTAACACTTTAGTTATAAGATTTATGTTACAGCTTTGTAACGTAAAACTCAAAACTACTGACTTTCTGATGGAGGTACGGATCTTGTCGGTATAAGGTGTACCGCTCAGTTTTTAGCCTCCCAGGCAAACTCCTCAAAATTTACAAATTTGACGTTTTTGCCTCTGCGGAAGCTGATTTTGGGAGAAAGATTCTACAGGCTGTGGTGCCTTTTACCCTCCCAGTTTCATTGTGTCCTCTAAAGCTTGGGTATATGTTCCCAACAGTAATGAATGAAGCCGTGGACTCTCCTCCCCTTTAGATGGAAAACATAAATTATGCTTACCTGATAATTTTATTTCCATCGAGGGGAGGAGAGTCCACGGCTCCCGCCCGTATCTCAGGTGGGCGGCCCTAAATTTATTATATTCTTCTGGCACCATTTATACCCTGATTTCCCCTACTGTTCCTTGTTCCCTCGGCAGAATGACTGAGGAATGAGGGAATTGGAGGAGTTATTTAAGCCTTTGGCTGGGGTGTCTTTGCCTCCTACAGTAATGAATGAAACCGTGGACTCTCCTCCCCACGATGGAAATAAAATTATCAGGTAAGCATAATTTATGGGTTTTTTTGTTGTAATTTAGTAAATTGTATTTTAGTAATTTAATTTATTTTATTGTAATGTTAGGTTTTCATGTAAGGCAGGTTAGGTTTTATTTCACAGGTAAGTTTGTATTTATATTAACTAGGTAGCTAATAAATAGTTAATACATATTTACTAACTAGTCTGCCTAGTTAAAATAAATACAAACTTACCTGTGAAATAAAATTAAAACCTAAGATAGCTACAATATAATATACTATTAGTTATATGGTAGCTAGCTTAGGTTTTATTTTACAGGTAAGTATGTATTTAGTTTTAAACAGGTATTATTTAGTTAATAATTGTAAGTTTAATTTAGCTCTATTTAAATTATGTTAAAGTTGGGGGGTGTTAGGGTTAGGGTTAGACTTAGGCTTGTGTTAGGGTTATGCTTGGGGTAGTTTTAGGGGTTAATATATTTATGTAGTGTTAGTGATGTGGGAGGCCAGAGCTTTAGGGGTTAATAGTTTATGTTAGTATATTTCGTTGTGGGGGCTTGCGGTTTAGGGGTTAATAGGTTTATTATACCGGTGGTGTGGGCAGACGGCAGATTAGAGGTTAATAATATTTAACTACTGTTTGTGATGCGGGGGGGTGGCGGTTTAGGGGTTAATAGGTTTATAGGTTTATTAATAAATTATAATAATGGCAGCGATGTCCGGAGCGGCAGATTAGAGGTTAATAATTGTATTATAGTGTTTGCTATGCGGGAGGGCCTCGGTTTAGGGGTTAATAGGTAGTTTATGGGTGTTAGTGTACTTTTTAACACTTTAGTTATGAGTTTTATGTTACAGCTTTGTAACGTAAAACTCAAAACTACTGACTTTCTGATGGAGGTACGGATCTTGTCGGTATAAGGTGTACCGCTCAGTTTTTAGACTCCCAGGCAAACTCGTAATACCGGCGCTATGGAAGTCCCATTGAAAAAGGACGTTTTTTTTAAAGTGCGTTACTAACGTTGCGTGACAGGCTAAAAGGTGTGCGGTACACTGATAGCTTCAAGACTCGTAATACCAGCGCTAGTGTTTATTTACTTCAGATGTATTCATTTAATTATGTTTACTATATCTATTATTATGATTTCAAATATATTTTATTATCTCTATCTTGTTAGGATAATAATTTGTGTTTTTATCCTACCTTGTGGCGGTGCTCCTTTTCTTCTTTGCCTGTGTTAGTGATAGGAAGAGGTAAAGTGAGGTGTTAGTTTAGATTCTTCAATCAAGAAGTTTTTTATTTTAAAAAATGGTGCCAGTGAGTACTATTTTTCTCAGGGAGAAATCGTCAGTCTATAACTTCCCAAGAGGAGTGGAGACATTTTATTTTTCTGCCCTGATGTTGATGATCTTAGCAAACGTTATCTAAGATCCATGCTGGTTCCCACAGAGCAGCTGAAGGTAGTGTAAAGAAAAATCTTCAGTGTGGAGAACGGTGTCATGCTACAAGCAGCATTGAGGTATGTTCAGTCTTTTGTTTCTGGGGAGACTTGATACATCAGAACAGGCTGACATTTTTCCCTAACTGGGGAGGGGTAATCAGTATGCACTGTAGGAGAAACGGTGTAAAGGCATTCCCTTTTATTTTTCTTATTTAATAGTGTGTTTCACTTTAAATTTATTGTATGGGCTGACGCTGGGAGATGCGGTTGCTGGTGGTTATAACTGGCTTGGCAGAAGACAATATTTACTGAGATGCGCTTTATTGCGTTGAGTGTATATAAGAGGGGCACATCGCTTTAGTATAGTTGGAGGACCGACATGTTTTTATCTACCCATGCGGGTCTTGGTAAGACTAAGAGTTCCGCCCATGGTGGGCGGGGCCTATTTTCGCACGCTCAGACGCACAGTGTGTTTTCCGGATCGGCAGCGAGGTTCTGAGGATCCGGTGGGGCCTAGCTCAGTTTTGTACTCGTAGGGTACAGAGAGACTTGAGAACGTTTCTTCAGTGTGTTCTGGGGCAGGTAGGCGCCGCAGCAGTGCTGTGGCGAGGTGCAGGGGCCTAAATTGATATAAATTAATAAAACTGATAAAATTGATATAACTTGATATATAACGTAACCTAACAAGTGGTGCAATCTTGTTAAGCTATTTTGGTCACATAAGGACATTTTTAATTGCAGTAAATGTTGTTTTGACTAATAACAGAAAAATTGTTGCGCTTTTATTATTTAAAGGCGCAGTACGCTTTTAGTCAAAGTTTTTTGATTATATGTTTTGACTTCAGAGCTCAATATATCAAGTAAAGAACGACTATTATTGCTATTGCTAGTCTGTTTAACATGTCTGAACTTGAAGAAACTACTTGCTCTATGTGTTTAGATGCCATTGTGGAACCCCCTCTTACTTTTTGTCCCTCATGTACTGAAAGGGCCTTACAATGTAAAGAGCAGATTTTCTTTAAGGAAAGTGTGTCTAAGGATGATTCTCAGTCTGATGAGAATCAGGATATGCCGCTACTTTCTCCCCAAGCGTCACAACCTTTAACGCCCACCCAAGCGACGCCGGGTTCTTCAACCGTTTTTACTTCATTTACTCTGCAGGATATGGCTGCAGTTATGTCAACTACCCTTACAGAGGTTTTATCTAAGTTGCCAGTGTTACAGGGCAAATGCAGCAGGACAGAAGTCAATTTGAATACTGCTTTGTTGGCTATTTCCGATGTACCCTCACAGGGATCTGAATTGGGGGTCAGGGAACTTCTGTCTGAGGGGGAACTTTACGATTCGGGAAGTGTGTTACCTCAGACGGACTCGGACGTCATGTCCTTTAGATTTAAGCTTGAACACCTCCGCCTGTTACTTCAGGAGGTTTTAGCGACTCTGGATGACTGTGACTCTATTGTGGTACCACCAGAGAAATTGTGTAAGATGGACAAATACTTAGAGGTGCCTGCTTACTCTGATGATTTTCCGGTTCCTAAGAGAATCTCGGAAATTATTAAGCGGGAATGGGAAAGACCGGGTATCCCGTTCTCACCTTCTCCTAATTTTAAGAAAATGTATCCCATATCTGACACTGTTTGGGACTCTTGGCAAACAGTCCCTAAGGTGGAGGGAGCTATATCTACCCTGGCTAAGCGTACAACTATTCCTATTGAGGACAGTTGTGCTTTCTTTCATGTAATTAACAAGAGTCCATGAGCTAGTGACGTATGGGATATACATTCCTACCAGGAGGGGCAAAGTTTCCCAAACCTTAAAATGCCTATAAATACACCCCTCACCACACCCACAAATCAGTTTTACAAACTTTGCCTCCAAGGGAGGTGGTGAAGTAAGTTTGTGCTAGATTCTACGTTGATATGCGCTCCGCAGCAAGTTGGAGCCCGGTTTTCCTCTCAGCGTGCAGTGAATGTCAGAGGGATGTGAGGAGAGTATTGCCTATTGAATGCAGTGATCTCCTTCTACGGGGTCTATTTCATAAGGTTCTCTGTTATCGGTCGTAGAGATTCATCTCTTACCTCCCTTTTCAGATCGACGATATACTCTTATATTTACCATTTCCTCTACTGATTCTCGTTTCAGTACTGGTTTGGCTTTCTACAAACATGTAGATGAGTGTCCTGGGGTAAGTAAGTCTTATTTTCTGTGACACTCTAAGCTATGGTTGGGCACTTTATTTATAAAGTTCTAAATATATGTATTCAAACATTTATTTGCCTTGACTCAGAATGTTCAACTTTCCTTATTTCCAGACAGTCAGTTTCATATTTGGGATTATGCTTTAATTATCATATTTTTCTTACCTCAAAAATTTGACTTTTTTCCCTGTGGGCTGTTAGGCTCGCGGGGGCTGAAAATGCTTCATTTTATTGCGTCATTCTTGGCGCGGACTTTTTTGGCGCAAAAATTCATTTCCGTTTCCGGCGTCATACGTGTCGCCGGAAGTTGCGTCATTTTTTTGACGTTATTTTGCGCCAAAAATGTCGGCGTTCCGGATGTGGCGTCATTTTTGGCGCCAAAAGCATTTAGGCGCCAAATAATGTGGGCGTCTTATTTGGCGCCAAAAAATATGGGCGTCGCTTTTTTCTCCACATTATTTCAGTCTCATTTTTCATTTGCTTCTGGTTGCTAGAAGCTTGATGTTTGGCATTTTTTTCCCATTCCTGAAACTGTCTTATAAGGAATTTGATCTATTTTGCTTTATATGTTGTTTTTTCTCTTACATATTGCAAGATGTCTCACGTTGCATCTGAGCCAGAAGATACTACAGGAAAACCTCTGCCTGCTGGATCTACCAAAGCTAAGTGTATCTGCTGTAAACTTTTGGTAGCTATTCCTCCAGCTGTTGTTTGTATTAAATGTCATGACAAACTTGTTAATGCAGATAATATTTCCTTTAGTGATGTACCATTGCCTGTTGCAGTTCCCTCAACATCTAAGGTGCAGAATGTTCCTGATAACATAAGAGATTTTGTTTCTGAATCCATAAAGAAGGCTTTGTCTGTTATTTCTCCTTCTAGTAAACGTAAAAAGTCTTTTAAATCTTCTCTCTCTACAGATGAATTTTTAAATGAACACCATCATTCTGATTCTTTGGACTCTTCTGGTTCAGAGGATTCTGTATCAGAGATTGATGCTGATAAATCTTCATATTTATTTAAGATGGAATTTATTCGCTCTTTACTTAAAGAAGTACTAATTGCTTTAGAAATAGAGGATTCTAGTCCTCTTGATACTAATTCTATTCGTTTGGATAAGGTTTTTAAAGCTCCTGCGGTTATTCCAGAAGTCTTTCCTGTTCCTAATGCTATTTCTGCAGTAATTGCTAAGGAATGGGATAGATTGGGTAATTCATTTACTCCTTCTAAACGTTTTAAGCAATTATATCCTGTTCCGCCTGACAGATTAGAATTTTGGGACAAAATCCCTAAAGTTGATGGGGCTATTTCTACCCTTGCTAAACGTACTACCATTCCTACATCAGATGGTACCTCGTTTAAGGATCCTTTAGATAGAAAAATTGAATCTTTTCTAAGAAAAGCTTATCTATGTTCAGGTAATCTTCTTAGACCTGCTATATCATTGGCTGATGTTGCTGCAGCTTCAACTTTTTGGTTGGAAACTCTAGCGCAACAAGTAACAAATCGTGATTCTCATGATATTATTATTCTTCTCCAGCATGCTAATAATTTCATCTGTGATGCCATTTTTGATATTATTATAGTTGATGTTAGATTTATGTCTCTGGCTATCTTAGCCAGAAGAGCTTTATGGCTTAAGACTTGGAATGCTGATATGGCTTCTAAATCAACTCTACTTTCCATTTCTTTCCAGGGAAACAAATTATTTGGTTCTCAGTTGGATTCTATTATTTCAACTGTTACTGGTGGGAAAGGAACTTTTTTACCACAGGATAAAAAGTCTAAAGGTAAAAACAGGGCTAACAATCGTTTTCGTTCCTTTCGTTTCAACAAAGAACAAAAGCCTGATCCTTCGTCCTCAGGAGCAGTTTCAGTTTGGAAACCATCCCCAGTCTGGAATAAATCCAAGCCTGCTAGAAAGGCAAAGCCTGCTTCTAAGTTCACATGAAGGTACGGCCCTCATTCCAGTTCAGCTGGTAGGGGGCAGGTTACGTTTTTTCAAAGAAATTTGGATCAGTTCTGTTCACAATCTTTGGATTCAGAACATTGTTTCAGAAGGGTACAGAATTGGTTTCAAGATGAGACCTCCTGCAAAGAGATTTTTTCTTTCCCATGTCCCAGTAAATCCAGTGAAAGCTCAAGCATTTCTGAATTGTGTTTCAGATCTAGAGTTGGCTGGAGTAATTATGCCAGTTCCAGTTCCGGAACAAGGGATGGGGTTTTATTCAAATCTCTTCATTGTACCAAAGAAGGAGAATTCCTTCAGACCAGTTCTGGATCTAAAATTATTGAATCGTTATGTAAGGATACCAACGTTCAAGATGGTAACTGTAAGGACTATATTGCCTTTTGTTCAGCAAGGGAATTATATGTCCACAATAGATTTACAGGATGCATATCTGCATATTCCGATTCATCCAGATCATTATCAGTTCCTGAGATTCTCTTTTCTAGACAAGCATTACCAATTTGTGGCTCTACCGTTTGGCCTTGCTACAGCTCCAAGAATTTTCACAAAGATTCTCGGTGCCCTTCTGTCTGTAATCAGAGAACAGGGTATTGTGGTATTTCCTTATTTGGACGATATCTTGGTACTTGCTCCGTCTTTACATTTAGCAGAGTCTCATACGAATCGACTTGTGTTGTTTCTTCAAGATCATGGTTGGAGGATCAATTTACCAAAAAGTTCTTTGATTCCTCAAACAAGGGTAACCTTTCTGGGTTTCCAGATAGATTCAGTGTCCATGACTTTGTCTTTAACAGACAAGAGACGTCTAAAATTGATTACAGCCTGTCGAAACCTTCAGTCTCAATCATTCCCTTCGGTAGCCTTATGCATGGAAATTCTAGGTCTTATGACTGCTGCATCGGACGCGATCCCCTTTGCTCGTTTTCACATGCGACCTCTTCAGCTCTGTATGCTGAACCAATGGTGCAGGGATTACACGAAGATATATCAATTAATATCTTTAAAACCGATTGTTCGGCACTCTCTGACGTGGTGGACAGATCACCATCGTTTAATTCAGGGGGCTTCTTTTGTTCTTCCGACCTGGACTGTAATTTCAACAGATGCAAGTCTCACAGGTTGGGGAGCTGTGTGGGGATCTCTGACGGCACAAGGAGTTTGGGAATCTCAGGAGGTGAGATTACCGATCAATATCTTGGAACTCCGTGCAGTTTTCAGAGCTCTTCAGTTTTGGCCTCTTCTGAAGAGAGAATCGTTCATTTGTTTTCAGACAGACAATGTCACAACTGTGGCATACATCAATCATCAAGGAGGGACTCACAGTCCTCTGGCTATGAAAGAAGTATCTCGAATTTTGGTTTGGGCTGAATCCAGCTCCTGTCTAATCTCTGCGGTTCATATCCCAGGTGTAGACAATTGGGAAGCGGATTATCTCAGTCGCCAAACGTTGCATCCGGGCGAATGGTCTCTTCACCCAGAGGTATTTCTTCAGATTGTTCAAATGTGGGGGCTCCCAGAGATAGATCTGATGGCCTCTCATCTAAACAAGAAACTTCCCAGGTATCTGTCCAGATCCCGGGATCCTCAGGCGGAGGCAGTGGATGCATTATCACTTCCTTGGAAGTATCATCCTGCCTATATCTTTCCGCCTCTAGTTCTTCTTCCAAGAGTAATCTCCAAGATTCTGAGGGAATGCTCGTTTGTTCTGCTAATAGCTCCGGCATGGCCTCACAGGTTTTGGTATGCGGATCTTGTCCGGATGGCATCTTGCCAACCATGGACTCTTCCGTTAAGACCAGACCTTCTGTCTCAAGGTCCTTTTTTCCATCCGGATCTGAAATCCTTAAATTTAAAGGTATGGAGATTGAACGCTTGATTCTTGGTCATAGAGGTTTCTCTGACTCCGTGATTAATACTATGTTACAGGCTCGTAAATCTGTATCTCGAGAGATATATTATAGAGTCTGGAAGACTTATATTTCTTGGTGTCTTTCTCATCATTTTTCTTGGCATTCTTTTAGAATACCGAGAATTTTACAGTTTCTTCAGGATGGTTTAGATAAGGGTTTGTCCGCGAGTTCTTTGAAAGGACAAATCTCCGCTCTTTCTGTTCTTTTTCACAGAAAGATTGCTATTCTTCCTGATATTCATTGTTTTGTACAAGCTTTGGTTCGTATAAAACCTGTCATTAAGTCAATTTCTCCTCCATGGAGTTTGAATTTGGTTTTGGGAGCTCTTCAAGCTCCTCCGTTTGAACCTATGCATTCATTGGACATTAAATTACTTTCTTGGAAAGTTTTGTTCCTTTTGGCCATCTCTTCTGCTAGAAGAGTTTCTGAATTATCTGCTCTTTCGTGTGAGTCTCCTTTTCTGATTTTTCATCAGGATAAGGCGGTGTTGCGAACTTCTTTTGAATTTTTACCTAAAGTTGTGAATTCCAACAACATTAGTAGAGAAATTGTGGTTCCTTCATTATGTCCTAATCCTAAGAATTCTAAGGAGAAATCATTGCATTCTTTGGATGTTGTTAGAGCTTTGAAATATTATGTTGAAGCTACGAAATCTTTCCGTAAGACTTCTAGTCTATTTGTTATCTTTTCCGGTTCTAGGAAAGGCCAGAAAGCTTCTGCCATTTCTTTGGCATCTTGGTTGAAATCTTTAATTCATCTTGCCTATGTTGAGTCGGGTAAAATTCCGCCTCAAAGAATTACAGCTCATTCTACTAGGTCAGTTTCTACTTCCTGGGCGTTTAGGAATGAAGCTTCGGTTGACCAGATCTGCAAAGCAGCAACTTGGTCCTCTTTGCATACTTTTACTAAATTCTACCATTTTGATGTATTTTCTTCTTCTGAAGCAGTTTTTGGTAGAAAAGTTCTTCAGGCAGCGGTTTCAGTTTGAATCTTCTGCTTATGTTTTTTGTTAAACTTTATTTTGGGTGTGGATTATTTTCAGCAGGAATTGGCTGTCTTTATTTTATCCCTCCCTCTCTAGTGACTCTTGTGTGGAAAGATCCACATCTTGGGTAGTCATTATCCCATACGTCACTAGCTCATGGACTCTTGTTAATTACATGAAAGAAAACATAATTTATGTAAGAACTTACCTGATAAATTCATTTCTTTCATATTAACAAGAGTCCATGAGGCCCACCCTTTTTTGTGGTGGTTATGATTTTTTTGTATAAAGCACAATTATTCCAATTCCTTATTTTATATGCTTCGCACTTTTTTTCTTATCACCCCACTTCTTGGCTATTCGTTAAACTGATTTGTGGGTGTGGTGAGGGGTGTATTTATAGGCATTTTAAGGTTTGGGAAACTTTGCCCCTCCTGGTAGGAATGTATATCCCATACGTCACTAGCTCATGGACTCTTGTTAATATGAAAGAAATGAATTTATCAGGTAAGTTCTTACATAAATTATGTTTTCAAAGACCCTATGGATAAGAAGTTGGAGGGTCTTCTAAAAAAGTTATTTATTCCTCAGGGTTTCCTTTTACAACCGACGGCCTGCATTGTACCAGTTACCACTGCAGCAGCCTTCTGGTTTGACACCTTAGAGTCTCTTAGATAGAATTAAGGCTCTTAAGCTGGCTATTTCTTTTATTACGGATGCCGCCTTTCAGATTGTCAAGTTGGTTGCTAAGAATGCCGGATTTGCCATTTTAGCGCGTAGAGCATTATGGTTAAAATCTTGGTCTGCTGATGTGTCATCTAAGTCAAAGCTTTTGGCTATTCCTTTCAAAGGAAAAACCCTATTCGGGCCTGACTTGAAAGAAATAATTTCTGACATTACGGGAGGTAAGTGTCATCTCCTACCTCAGGATAGAACAGCTAAACTGAGGGGTAAACAAATTAATTTTCGTTCCTTTCGGAACTTAAAAAGAGTCCCCTCTTCTTCGTCCGCTTCCGCTAAACAGGAAGGGAATTTTGCTCAGGCCAAGTCCGTCTGGAGACCCAACCAGGCTTGGAACAAGGGTAAACAACCCAAGAAGCCCGCTGCTGCTACCAAGACAGCATGAAGGGGCAGCCCCCGATCCGGGACCGGATCTAGTAGGGGGCAGACTTTTTCTCTTTGCCCAGGCTTGGGTAAGAGATGTTCAGGACCCCTGGACACTGGAAATCGTGTCCCAAGGGTATCAAACTGGAATTCAAAAATTCTCTCCCAAGGGGGAGGTTTCTTCTTTCACGATTGTCTGTAGACCAGATAAAAAGAGAGGCATTCTTACGTTGTGTAAAAGACCTCTCTACTATGGGAGTAATTTGTCCCATTTAAATACTGGAACAGGGGCAGGGGTTTTACTCAAATCTTTTCGTGGTCCCCAAAAAAGAGGGCACGTTTCGACCTATTTTAGATCTAAAAAGTCTAAACCAGTTTCTCAGAGTCCCATCCTTCAAGATGGAGACTATTCGAACAATTCTGCCATTGATCCAGGAGGGTCAATATATGACTACCGTGGACTTGAAGGATGCATATCTTCATATTCCTATCCACAAGGATCATCACCAGTTCCTAAGGTTTGCCTTCCTGGACACACTTTTTCAGTTTGTGGCTCTTCCCTTCGGGTTGGCCACAGCACCCAGGATCTTCACGAAGGTTCTAGAGTCCCTTCTAGCGGTTCTCAGGCCGCGGGGCATTGCAGTTGCGCCTTATCTGGATGATATTCTGATCCAGGCGTCATCTTACCATTGAACAAAATCTCATACAGACATGGTTCTGTCCTTTCTGAGGACTCACGGGTGGAAGGTGAATCTAGAAAAGAGTTAACTAATTCCACAGACAAGGGTTCCCTTCTTGGGAACTCTAATAGATTCTATATCCATGAAAATTTTCCTGACAGAGGTCAGAAAGTCAAAGATTCTGAATACATGCCAAACCCTTCAGTCCAATCCTCTGCCATCAGTGGCTCAGTGCATGGAGGTGATTGGATTGATGGTGGCAGCAATGGACATCATTCAGTTTGCTCGCTTTCATCTCAGAACACTACAACTGTGCATGCTCGGGCAGTGGAATGGAGATTATGCAAATTTATCTCCTCTTATAAATCTGGACCAGGAGACAAGAGACTCTCTTCTTTGGTGGTTGTCGCCGGATCATCTGTCCCAAGGGACGTGCTTCTGCAGACCCTCTTGGGTGATAGTGACAACGGACGCCAGTCTACTAGGCTGGGGTGCGGTCTGGAATTCCCTGAAGACTCAGGAGGTGTGGACTCGATCGGAGTCTCTACTTCCAATCAATATTCTGGAATTGAGAGCAATATTCAATGCGCTTCAGGCTTGGCCTCAGTTGGCTTCAGCCAAATTTATCCGATTTCAGTCGGACAACATCACGACTGTGGCTTACATCAATCATCAGGGAGGAACAAGGAGTTCCTTAGCGATGACAGAAGTATCCAAGATAATTTGGTGGGCGGAGGCTCACTCTTGTTATCTGTCAGCAATCTACATCCCAGGAGTGGACAACTGGGAAGCTGACTTTTTAAGCAGACAGGCGTTTCATCCGGGGGAGTGGGAACTCCATCCGGAGGTCTTTGCCACCCTGATTCTCAGATGGGGCAGACCGAAATTGGATCTGATGGCGTCTCGTCAGAATGCCAAGCTCCCAAGATACGGATCCAGGTCAAGGGATCCTCAGGCCGAACTGATAGATGCCTTGGCAGTGCCTTGGTCGTTCAACCTAGCTTATGTGTTTCCACCGTTTGCTCTCCTTCCCCTGGTGATTGCACAGATCAAACAGGAGAGGGCTTCGGTAATTCTAATCACGCCTGCGTGGCCTCGCAGGACTTGGTATGCCAATCTGGTGGACATGTCCTCTCTGCCGCCGTGGAAGCTTCCATTGAGGCAGGATCTTCTCATTCAGGGACCCTTCCATCATCCGAATCTAGTTTCTCTGCAGCTGACTGCTTGGAGATTGAACGCTTGATTTTATCTAAGCGGAGGTTCTCTGATTCGGTCATTGATACTTTGATTCAGGCGCGTAAGCCTGTCACTAGAAAGATCTACCATAAGATATGGCGTAAATATCTTTATTGGTGCCAATCCAAGGGCTACTCATGGAGTAGAGTTAGGATTCCCAGGATTTTATCTTTTCTCCAAGAAGGATTATAGAAAGGGTTATCAGCAAGTTCCTTAAAGGGACAAATTTCTGCTTTGTCGATTTTACTACACAAGCGTTTGGCAGATGTTCCAGACGTTTAGTCTTTTTTGTCAGGCTCTGACTAGAATCAAGCCTGTGTTTAGACCAATTGCTCCACCCTGGAGTTTGAATTTAGTTCTTAATGTTCTTCAAGGGGTTCCGTTTGAACCCATGTATTCCATAGATATTAAGTTGTTATCTTGGAAGGTTTTATTTTTGGTTGCTATTTCTTCTGCTCGTAGAGTTTCTGAGCTTTCAGCGTTACAATGTGACTCTCCTTATCTTATTTTCCATTCTGATAAGGTGGTTTTACGTACCAAATTCTCCCTAAGGTTGTTTCTAATAAGAATATTAATCAGGAAATTGTTGTTCCTTCATTGTGTCCTAATCCTTCTTCTAAGAAGGAGCGTTTGTTGCATAACTTGGACGTGGTCTGTGCCCTAAAGTTTTACTTACAGGCGACTAAAGAATTTCGTCAATCATCTTCTTTATTTATTGTTTTTGCTGGAAAGCGTAGGGGCCAGAAAGCTACGGCTACCTCTCTTTTTTTGGCTGAAGACTGCTGGCCAGCAGCCTCCTGAATGAATTACGGCTCATTCCACTAGGGCTGTGGCTTCTTCATGGGCATATAAAAATGATGCTTCTGTTGAACAGATTTGCAAGGTTGCAACTTGGTCGTCTCTTCACACTTTTTCCAAATTTTCCAAATTTGATACGTTTGCTTCATCTGAGGCTGTTTTTGGGAGAAAGGTTCTTCAAGCAGTGGTGCCTTCCATTTAGGTTTCTTTCTTGTCCCTCCCTTCCATCCGTGTCCTATAGCTTTGGTATCGTATCCCATAAGTAAGGATGAAATCTGTGGACTCGTCATATCTTGTAAAAGAAAAGGAAATTTATGCTTACCTGATAAATTTGTTTCTTTTACGATATGACGAGTCCACGGCCCACCCTGTCATTTCTAAGACAGGTAATTAATTTGTTAAACTTCAGTCACCTCTGCACCTTTGGCTTTTCCTTTCTCTTCCTAACTTCGGTCGAATGACTGGAGTGGGAGGGAAGGGAGGAGCTATATATACAGCTCTGCTGTGATGCTCTTTGTCACTTCCTGCTAAACAGGAGGCGTAATCCCATAAGTAAGGATGAAATCCGTGGACTCGTCATATCGTAAAAGAAACAAATTTATCAGGTAAGCATAAATTTCCTTTTTTTCTGGTCCTAGGAAGGTCAGAAAACCTCTACCATTTCTTGCCATCTTGGTTACAGCTTTTTGATTCATAAAACTTATTTGGAGGCATGACAGTCTTCGCCTCAGAGCATTTAAGCTCATTCTACTAGTTCAGTCGCCACTTCTTGTGCTTTTAAGAATGAAGCTTTGGTTGATCAGTTTTGCAGAGCAACAACTTGGTTTTCTTTGCATACATTTACTAAATTTTACCATTTTGATTTATTTGCTTCTGAAGCAGTTTTTGGTAGACAAGTTCTTCAGGCAGATGTTTCAGTTTGATTCTTCTGCTTATGTTTTAAGTTTTTTTTTAAATTTATGAGAAAAACTTATTTTTTGTGTGGATTTATTTTTTTCAGCGGTAATGGCTGTTTTTATTTTATCCCTCCCTTTCTAGTAACTCTTCTGTGGTCTTCCACATCTTGGGCATTTCCATCCCATATGTCACTAGCTCATGGACTCATGCCAGTGACATGAAAGAAAACATAATTTATGTAAGAACTTACCTGATAAATCCATTTTTTTTCATATTGGCAAGAGTCCATGGTTATGATTTTTGTATAAAAGCACAATTTTATTTCCAGTTCCTCTTTTTGTATGCTTTCCAAATTCCTTTGTTGATGCTTTCACCCCACTTCTTGGCTATTCATTAAACTGAATTGTGGGTGTGGTGAGGGGGTGTATTTATAGGTATTTGAGGTTTGGGAAACTCTGCCCCCTCCTAGTAGAAATGTATATCCCATACGTCACTAGCTCATGGACTCTTGCCAATATGAAATAAATAAATTTATCAGGTAAGTTAGAAACATAGAAACATAGATATTGACGGCAGATAAGAGCCATAGGCCCAGCAAGTCTGCCCGACCTTACCTAACAGTATAAACTTATCTAGTTCGTAGGATAGCCCTATGCTTGTTCTAGCTAGTCAAATGTATTATTAGACACTTTGCTGCATATGTTACTGTGTTTCATGTCAACACTTGTGTACCACTGCATGTTTACACAGATGTACCGCCAGGGTTAGTCATCATGATCATTCTCATTGGTCCTATGTATGTGTGGCACCTGTGTAGTCATTATGGGGTACTATTATCTGGTTGCTATCGTCCATTGATAATGTTGTATACTGATAGGGGTGTCTTGTGCACCCATACTTTGGTTCACATTGGTTTGTATATTGGGGGCCAATTTATAAGTGAATTGTATCCTTTTTCCTCTTCTTTTGGCTTTTTATTTACGGTGTGCTCAGGTTTGAGCCTCTATGTTTAATTTCTTGTGTGGTGGAGGGGTGTCACCAATGTAAATAATATTGTAATAAATGTTTATTTGTCTTGAAGAATAATGGGGTCAAAATGTCAACATTCAATTTAATGTTGTAACGCATTTGGAAAATAAATTTGCACTGTTTTCTGGAAAAAAAGTCCTGTGAGTGCCCTCCTTCATCAACACAGTACTATATTAACACATAAATATATATTTATATAAGCATATACATATATACAGGCTCTGGAATCAAGGGTCCGCTGAGCTATTGTGCTCATGCCCTATTGTCCCAGGTCTCCCGGCCTTGGGAGGGCCTATGCAGTTCCCTTCGGGTGTAGCTGTCCCTGAGTGTTGTGCCTTTCATTACAGAATAGCACGCCTTCACGTTTTACTCAGACACGTTTTTGAGTTATTGGAGGATCCTATCCTTAATGGATACAGAAATCTGCAGTCTTCTACTTCGAATGGCTAACCTCATTAGACATTAGGGGATGACATAATCTCCTGATTGTCTGTTTATGAGATCCTTGCCAGTTTTTTTTTTTTTTGAAGATCAGGGTTCCGCTTGGCTGGTCCTGCGGGTATACCTGTTTCTTCTTGGGAGTTAACCTACGGGTTGCCTTATATTTTCTTTTATCCGGTTAGGATGTCTTTTATTTTTGATTATATGTTTCCTTCTGGAACTTTCTCTGGGATCAACTCTCGCTGTTTACTTCTACGGAAGTTTAAGGGACATGTTGGTACTATGTTTGTCTGTTATCTCTTCCCCTCTGAGGGAGGATTTGGGCAACTTGACAGTTAGGACCCTGTCTGCAGGCTGGTCCTGCTTGGGTTCAGATCTTCTGTCTCGTGGCTTGCTCAGACCTGGCTGGTCCGGTTGAGGCGCTGAGCATTCACTTTATTTTTATGTTTTCTTGTTTTAATTTTACAAGTTTCAGCTAAGCATTCTAAGAGGACTTGTGGGTCTGTGAAGCAGGAAGGATTGTTTCAGTCATTTTTTTAACCTTCAAGCTGGTTGACTGGGTCAGTGGAGTTCCGCTGTGTCACTCTCTTTTGCTTCTGATACTCTTGGGACCAAGAGTTTTTCTTCCTCACGTGAGAGGATTGGGGAGCTTAGCGCGTCCTTACCGTCAGTTTGGGCGGTTTGACCTTTCTGGGGCTCTGGGAATTGTCTTTTTGGACTTGTTCCTTCAGTGGTTCTCTTCTTCATTGAGACCATTTGGACTTTGTCTGTTTCTCCATGTGGGTTGGGTCACCTTATGGGGACCTGGATTTCCCTTCGGGAGATGGTTGTTCCCTTTTAGGGACTTTGGGCAGTGTGGTCTCATAAGGTTCTTCCCTGGAGCTGGGGATGCTCAGCATCTTTTTCTCATGTGATCCTCTGATTCGTATTGGAGGTGAGGTGGAGAATTGCCTTTGCTCGAGTGACTTTGTCCTCGAGGTATCCCCTTGTCCTTGGACCTCCTGTGGCTGTTTGTTCGCCTATGGGTTCTAGTGTCTTGCTCAGCTTTTGATACCTTGGCTCCTTTGGAATGTGGGACTTCGGTAAGGGGTGGTCTGTTCCTTAGCTTGGGACTTGCGAGGTGTTCTCATTATCCGGGTTAATCTGGATAGTTTATTGTTATCTCCCTGTGGGTCTGTTTTTTATATCAGACGGGGTGTTTAAGTTTCTGGGATATTGTTTGTTTTAAACAATTGAGGGCTCTGTCCTATCATCGGGCTACTTTTGTACCTATGCATGAGGTTGTCATTAAGTTGTTATCTTGGAAGATTCCTTTCAGTCTAAATATTGCTTCTGCCTGCAGATGTTTCTGAGATTGCGGCCTTGCAATGCGACCCTCCTTATCTGGTGTTCCACGATAATAGGGCTGTTCTACGAACCTAGTTAGGATTTCCTCCTAAGGTTGTGTCAAATCGCAACTTCAATTAAGAAATTGTGGTTCTTTTCTTATGTCCTATTCCTTCTTCTCAAAGAAAAGTTTACTACATAATATGGAGTCATGCCTTGAAGTTCTATTTTCAGGCTACTTAGGAATATACAGATTTTTTTTCTCTGTTTGTTATCTATCTGGGAATCGTAAGGGTCAGAAGGCATCTTCGACTTGCTTATCTTTTAGTTGAGGAGTATCATCCGCTTGGCTTATGAGACAGCAGGTCACAAGCCTCATCAGAGGATTATGGCTCATTCTAAGAGAGCAGTGACGTCCTTTTGGGTCTTCGAAAATGAGGCCTCTATGGATCAGATTTGTAGGGCAGCTACCTGGTCCTCCTTACATTCTTTTTCCTAAATTTTTAACGTGTTTTCTCCTGTTAAGTGTGATCAGTCCACGGGTCATCATTACTTCTGGGATATTAACTGCTCCCCTACAGGAAGTGCAAGAGGATTCACCCAGCAGAGCTGCTATATAGCTCCCCCCCCCTACGTCACCTCCAGTCATTCTCTTGCACCCAACGAATAGATAGGATGTGTGAGAGGACTGTGGTGATTTTAATTAGTTTATTACCTTCAATCAAAAGTTTGTTATTTTATAATAGCACCGGAGTGTGTTATTCATTCTCTGGTAGAATTTGAAGAAGAATCTACCTGAGTTTTTTCTATGATTTTAGCCGGAGTAGTTAAGATCATATTGCTGTTTCTCGGCCATCTGAGGAGAGGTAAACTTCAGATCAGGGGACAGCGGGCAGATTAATCTGCAAAGAGGTATGTAGCAGTTTATTATTTTCTGACATGGAATTGATGAGAAAATCCTGCCATACCGTTATAATGTAAACTCAGCCTTAAATACAGCAGATGTATCTGGTATCAGGCTGTCATGTATGTATACTTTACACTTCAGTATTCTGGGGAATGGTACTTCACTGGATTTATACTGTATGCATAGACTTAACCTAATTTGCAGGGACTTGCAATAGGTTTTAAAATAACAATTAATTTCTTGAGGTTAAACGTTTTTTTGCTGGCATGTAAAATCGTTTATTTCTCTAAGGTACTGGGTGAAAAAATGTTTGGGCTCTGTTTTTTCCACTTGGCAATAGTTTTGTTTAAATTTAAACAGTTTACTGACATCCCTCACTGTTATGTGTGAGGGGGAGGGGCCATTTTTGGCGCTTTTACTACGCATCAAAAAACTCAGTCAGAGGTTCATTTTCTTCCTGCATGATCCGGTTCATCTCTACAGAACTCAGGGATCTTCAAAGCTTGTTTTAAGGGAGGTAATCATTCACAGCAGAGCTGTGAAGATTGTAGTTGACTGTGATAAAAAAACGTTTTTTGTTTATTTTTTTCTGCTGTCAGGGTTAGTTATCCTTTGCTAATGGGAACAATCCTTTGCTAAAATTGTATATTTCTTACAAAGATTTGATGCTATAATTTATTTATTTCATATTATTGTAAATTACTTGAAAAGCATTTCCAAGTTGCTAGTTAATTGCTAGTGTGTTAAACATGTCTGATTCAGAGGAAGATACATGTGCTATATGTGCTAATGCCAAAGTGGAGCCCAATAGAAATTTATGTACTAAATGTATTGATGCTACTTTAAATAAAAGTCAATCTGTACAAATTGAACATATTTCACCAAACAACGAGGGGAGAGTTATGCCGACTAACTCGCCTCACGTGTCAGTACCTGCATCTCCCGCTCGGGAGGTGCGTGATATTGTAGCGCCGAGTGCATCTGGGCGGCCATTACAAATCACATTACAGGATATGGCTACTGTTATGACTGAAGTTTTGGCTAAACTACCAGAACTAAGAGGTAAGCGTGATCACTCTGGGGTGAGAACAGAGTGCGCTGATAATATTAGGGCCATGTCAGACACTGCGTCACAGGTGGCAGAACATGAGGACGGAGAACTTCATTCTGTGGGTGACGGTTCTGATCCAAACAGACTGGATTCAGATATTTCAAATTTAAGCTGGAAAACCTCCGTGTATTACTAGGGGAGGTATTAGCGGCTCTGAATGATTGTAACACAGTTGCAATACCAGAGAAGATGTGTAGGTTGGATAGATATTTTGCGGTACCGGCGAGTACTGATGTTTTTCCTATACCTAAGAGACTTACTGAAATTGTTACTAAGGAGTGGGATAGACCCGGTGTGCCATTCTCACCCCCTCCGATATTTAGAAAAATGTTTCCAATAGACGCCGCCACACGGGACTTATGGCAAACGGTCCCTAAGGTGGAGGGAGCAGTTTCTACTTTAGCTAAGCGTACCACTATCCCGGTGGAGGATAGCTGTGCTTTTTCAGATCCAATGGATAAAAAATTAGAGGGTTACCTTAAGAAAATGTTTGTTCAACAAGGTTTTATATTGCAACCTCTTGCATGTATCGCGCCTGTCACGGCTGCAGCAGCATTTTGGTTTGAGTCTCTGGAAGAGACACTTGAATCATCCACACTAGATGATATTACACACAAACTTAAATTCCTTAAGTTAGCTAACTCATTTATTTCAGATGCCGTAGTACATTTAACTAAACTTACGGCTAAAAATTCCGGATTCGCCATTCAGGCACGCAGAGCTCTGTGGCTAAAATCCTGGTCAGCTGATGTTACGTCTAAATCTAAATTGCTTAATATACCTTTCAAAGGGCAGACCTTATTCGGGCCCGGATTGAAAGAGATTATCGCTGACATTACAGGAGGTAAAGGTCATGCCCTGCCTCAGGACAAGGCCAAAGCCAAGGCTAGACAGTCTAATTTTCGTTCCTTTCGTAATTTCAAAGCAGGAGCAGCATCAACTTCCTCTGCACCAAAACAGGAAGGAGCTGTTGCTCGCTACAGACAAGGCTGGAAACCTAACCAGTCCTGGAACAAGGGCAAACAGGCCAGAAAACCTGCTGCTGCCCCTAAGACAGCATGAATCGAGGGCCCCCGATCCGGGACCGGATCTAGTGAGGGGCAGACTTTCTCTCTTCGCCCAGGCTTGGGCAAGAGATGTTCAGGATCCCTGGGCGTTAGAGATCATATCTCAGGGATACCTTCTGGACTTCAAATCCTCTCCCCCAAGAGGGAGATTTCATCTGTCAAGGTTGTCAACAAACCAAACAAAGAAGGAAGCGTTTCTACGCTGCGTACAAGATCTTTTATTAATGGGAGTGATCCATCCAGTTCCGCGGTCGGAACAAGGACAAGGGTTTTACTCAAATCTGTTTGTAGTTCCCAAGAAAGAGGGAACCTTCAGACCAATCTTGGATTTAAAGATACTAAACAAATTCCTAAGAGTTCCATCGTTCAAGATGGAAACTATTCGAACAATTTTGCCCATGATCCAAGAGGGTCAGTACATGACCACAGTGGATTTAAAGGATGCTTACCTTCACATACCGATCCACAGAAATCATTACCGGTATCTAAGGTTTGCCTTTTTAGACAGGCATTACCAGTTTGTAGCTCTTCCATTCGGATTGGCTACGGCTCCAAGAATCTTCACAAAGGTTCTGGGTACTCTTCTAGCGGTACTAAGACCGCGAGGAATTTCGGTAGCTCCGTACCTAGACGACATTCTGATACAAGCTTCAAGCTTTCAAACTGCCAAGTCTCATACAGAGTTAGTACTGGCATTTCTAAGGTCGCATGGATGGAAGGTGAACGAAAAGAAAAGTTCTCTTTTTCCTCTCACAAGAGTTCCCTTCCTGGGGACTCTGATAGATTCTGTAGAAATGAAGATTTACCTGACAGAAGACAGGTTAACAAAGCTTCAAAATGCATGCCGTGTCCTTCATTCCATTCAACACCCGTCAGTAGCTCAATGCATGGAGGTAATCGGACTAATGGTAGCAGCAATGGACATAGTTCCCTTTGCACGCCTACATCTCAGACCGCTGCAATTGTGCATGCTAAGTCAGTGGAATGGGGATTACTCAGATTTGTCCCCCACTCTGAATCTGAATCAAGAGACCAGAAATTCTCTTCTATGGTGGCTTTATCGGCCACATCTGTCCAGGGGGATGCCATTCAGCAGGCCAGACTGGACAATTGTAACAACAGACGCCAGCCTACTAGGTTGGGGCGCTGTCTGGAATTCTCTGAAGGCTCAGGGACTCTGGAATCAGGAGGAGAGTCTCCTTCCAATAAACATTCTGGAATTGAGAGCAGTTCTCAATGCCCTTCTGGCTTGGCCCCAGTTAACAACTCGGGGGTTCATCAGGTTTCAGTCTGACAACATCACGACTGTAGCTTACATCAACCATCAGGGAGGGACAAGAAGCTCCCTAGCAATGATGGAAGTATCAAAGATAATTCGCTGGGCAGAGTCTCACTCTTGCCACCTGTCAGCAATCCACATCCCGGGAGTGGAGAACTGGGAGGCGGATTTCTTAAGTCGTCAGACTTTTCATCCGGGGGAGTGGGAACTTCATCCGGAGGTCTTTGCCCAAATACTTCGACGTTGGGGCAAACCAGAGATAGATCTCATGGCGTCTCGACAGAACGCCAAGCTTCCTCGTTACGGGTCCAGATCCAGGGATCCGGGAGCGGTTCTGATAGATGCTTTGACAGCACCTTGGACCTTCGGGATGGCTTATGTGTTTCCACCCTTCCCGATGCTTCCTCGATTGATTGCCAGAATCAAACAGGAGAGAGCATCAGTGATTCTAATAGCGCCTGCATGGCCACGCAGGACTTGGTATGCAGATCTGGTGGACATGTCATCCTGTCCACCTTGGTCGTTACCTCTGAAACAGGACCTTCTGATTCAGGGTCCTTTCAAACATCAAAATCTAACTTCTCTGAAGCTGACTGCTTGGAAATTGAACGCTTGATTTTATCAAAGCGTGGTTTTTCTGAGTCAGTTATTGATACCTTAATACAGGCTAGGAAGCCTGTTACCAGAAAGATTTACCATAAAATATGGCGTAAATACCTATATTGGTGCGAATCCAAAGGTTACTCTTGGAGTAAGGTTAGGATTCCTAGGATATTGTCTTTTCTACAAGAAGGTCTAGAAAAGGGGTTATCCGCTAGTTCCTTAAAGGGACAGATCTCAGCTCTGTCCATTCTGTTACACAAACGTCTGTCAGAAGTTCCAGACGTTCAGGCTTTTTGTCAGGCTTTGGCCAGGATTAAGCCTGTGTTTAAAACTGTGGCTCCGCCATGGAGTTTAAACCTTGTTCTTAACGTTTTACAGGGCGTTCTGTTTGAACCCCTTCATTCCATTGATATAAAGTTGTTATCTTGGAAAGTTCTATTTTTAATGGCTATTTCCTCGGCTCGAAGAGTCTCTGAGTTATCAGCTTTACATTGTGATTCTCCTTATTTGATTTTTCACTCGGATAAGGTAGTTCTGCGTACTAAACCTGGGTTCTTACCTAAGGTAGTCACCAACAGGAATATCAATCAAGAGATTGTTGTTCCATCCTTGTGCCCAAATCCTTCTTCGAGGAAGGAACATCTTCTGCACAATCTGGATGTAGTTCGTGCCCTAAAATTTTATTTACAGGCAACTAAAGATTTTCGACAAACGTCTTCCCTGTTTGTCGTTTACTCTGGTCAGAGGAGAGGTCAAAAAGCTTCTGCTACCTCTCTCTTTTTGGCTTCGTAGCATAATTCGTTTGGCTTATGAGACTGCTGGACAGCAGCCTCCTGAAAGAATTACAGCTCATTCCACTAGAGCTGTGGCTTCCACTTGGGCCTTTAAGAATGAGGCCTCTGTTGAACAGATTTGCAAGGCTGCAACTTGGTCTTCGCTTCATACTTTTTCCAAATTTTACAAATTTGACACTTTTGCTTCTTCGGAGGCTATTTTTGGGAGAAAGGTTCTTCAGGCAGTGGTTCCTTCTGTATAAAGAGCCTGCCTGTCCCTCCCGTCATCCGTGTACTTTTGCTTTGGTATTGGTATCCCAGAAGTAATGATGACCCGTGGACTGATCACACTTAACAGGAGAAAACATAATTTATGCTTACCTGATAAATTCCTTTCTCCTGTAGTGTGATCAGTCCACGGCCCGCCCTGTTTTTTACGGCAGGCAAATATTTTTTAAATTATACTCCAGTCACCACTACACCCTTTGGCTTCTCCTTTCTCGTTGGTCCTTGGTCGAATGACTGGAGGTGACGTAGGGGGGAGGAGCTATATAGCAGCTCTGCTGGGTGAATCCTCTTGCACTTCCTGTAGGGGAGCAGTTAATATCCCAGAAGTAATGATGACCCGTGGACTGATCACACTACAGGAGAAAGGAATTTATCAGGTAAGCATAAATTATGTTTTTGCTTCTGTTGAAGCAGCTTTTGGGAGAAAGGGTTTTGCAGGCTGTGGTACCCTCAGATGGGGGCTGCCTCTCCTTTTTGCCTTCCCATTAGCATTCAGTGTCCTCTGGAGCTTGGGTATAATTTCCCACCAGTAAGGAATGCAGCTGTGGACTCTCCCTGTACAGAAGGAAAGGACATTTTCTGGTAAACATAATTTATGTTATTCCTATCTAACTCTCTTTATTGCTTGACACCTGTATTTACTGTTGTGCTAATGTCATTATATGGAATGTTTCTTACTAATGTGACTGCTAGTGATGAAGGCTGAGGCATATTTAACTTATATTACACAATTTTTCATATTTTGTTTTAAACGTTTTTTTTTTTTAAACAGAAATGTATTTATTTATTTGTTTTATTTTTTTCCAGGTGAAAATGATGCTAAGATTTCATGTAACACGGAAAAAACAGAAGATCAGTGGCTAAGAAATATGCCAGAACCATCAAAGCAGGAAATATGTGACAATATAGGTATAGGTGAGTGTATGTGTGACATGTCTGACGGATGCAGGGTGCAGGGGAGTGTACGTGTGTGACGTGTCTAAGGTTTGAGTATACATGGAGATTTGTTACAGATTGATATTTCGTTTAGCTGTATTGGGGACTTTAAGCGTTTTCAGCTAAATAATCCTCATCTATATGATATAATAGAATTGCCTAATTGAGTAATACAGTTGGCTGGAAAGCTGCTAATTATCCCAGAAGGTGAGTGAGATTCTTCTCTCAGATGAAGATTTTATATATTGCTTAGATATACTACACCACCTGGGGCTATTTTCTTTGTTTTTTGTTGTTCTAGAGTCATCTTTGTTTTAAAAACAAGCAGTAGTTATAAAGATTAGTTTATGGACTGAATTAATTGTATTACTAAAAGACTCTGTGACACAATTTTTAAATGGACATGATACATTAGGTAGAAAAACAACATTATTTTAAAAACATTCATTTTAATTTAGTTCGGTTTTTGACTAAGTGTGAATTCTTATAAATGGTCCGTAATGTCCAGTAAACTGTCCTTAAAGTGATGATAAATCCTAGCGTTTGTGAAACGCTAGGATTTACCATTGGAACAAATAAAGGGGACTTTCAGTCATGAAGTAAAGCAAACTTCACCTCTCAGCCAAATAGGGGAAATAGCGTTCTGACGGTAGGCTGCCTTTAGCAGCTGAGAATGGCGAACACTTGGAACAAATAAAGGAGCTTTCATCATGAAGTATTTCATACTTCATAAATGGAAGTCCCCTTTATTTGTTCCAATGGTACCTAGCGTTTCACAAATGCTAGGATTTGCCATCACTTTAAGCCTTAGCATGAAAGCTGTGAAAGGTCTAGTTGTCATAGCGTCTTCTACAAGTGTAGGGCACTGACTAAATCAGAACAGTTTATATGTTCTCATGATAAAATAATTATGTAATTAATAACATTACTCCCATTGTGTTTCTTATTGACAGGTGAATTCACAAACTGCAATAATCCTAGTCATGATCAGAGTGCAGATTTTGGGAAATGTTTTCTTAAGAAATCACATCTAAAAATTTATACAGGAGGAAAAGGATTTTCATGTTCTGGCTGTGGGAAATGTTTTACTAAGAAATCAAATCTTATTACGCATCAGAAAATTCATACAAGAGAGAAAGGGTTTTCGTGTTCTGGCTGTGGGAAATGTTTTACTAATAAATCAAATCTTATTATGCATCAGAAAATTCATACAGGGGAGAAAGCATTTTCATGTTCTTACTGTGAGAAATGTTTTACTCAGAAATCAAATCTTATTATGCATCAGAAAATTCATACAGGAGAGAAAGGGTTTCCGTGTTCTGGCTGTGGGAAATGTTTTACTAAGAAATCAAATCTTATTATGCATAATAAAATTCACACAGGGGAGAAAGCATTTTCATGTTCTGACTGCGGGAAATGTTTTACTCTGAAATCAACTCTTCTTACGCATCAGAAAACTCATACAGGAGAGAAAAGATTTTCATGTTCTGACTGTGGGAAATGTTTTACTCAGAAATCAACTCTTATTACGCATCAGACAATTCATACAGGGGGGAAAGGATTTTCATGTTCTGACTGTGGAAAATATTTTACTTGGAAATCAACTCTTTTTAGGCATCAGAAAACTCATATTAAAATAAATCAGAGCTTAACCTCCTAAGTGCAGAGGGTGGCATGTAGTTGTCAATCACACAATACCAAGCGCTGATGATGACTGCATGTGACCCCCTGGGGCGTGCAGTTTTGGAGCTGTTTGAGGCCCCTTCTGCACCTCAAGTGTTTATGAGGTGACCCCATTTGATTTAAATCAAATTGATTTAACTCATGATTTAAATCACTAGGCAGTAAGACTGATTTAAATAATGGTTTTAATTTTTATACTAGTACGTTTTCAGATTATTTTTTTAGTTATATCAGACCATTACTGTTTTGGTTATATATCATTAGCTGTGCATAGATAGATAAATCATTGAAATGAATGAAATTATTTGGAGGTGAACTATCTCCGGTTTAATTGGTTAATCATTAATATTTGATCAACTTTTCACCTGTATTTTTTTATTTTTTTTTTGAAAGGAGAAAAATTATTACATTAATAATAATAGAAATAGCTTTATTTAACTAAAACAATAACATTATTTATTTTTTATGACACGATGAGTCCACGGATCATCTTAATTAATAATGGGATATTCACCTGCTGGTTAGCAGGAGGTGGCAAAGAGCACCACAGCAGAGCTGTTAAATAGCTCCTCCCTTCCCTCCCACGCCAGTCATTCTCTTTGCCTACGTTAGTGATAGGAAGTGGTAAAGTGAGGTGTTAGATTAGATTCTTCAATCAAGAGTTTATTATTTTTAAAGTAGTGCAAGATTGTGCTGTTTTGTTCTATGGTGTAGTCGTAGTCCATATCAGTCTCTTCAGTAGAGCTTTAGTGGCTTTAGAGCAATGGGAACTTGTGGGACATAATTCTCACTGCACCTCTCAATTATGATGCTGCCCTATCTTCTATAGCCTGAGCTAAATTTACTTAGACTTTTATTTCTCCACAGGTCGATGTGAGGGATAGGACCTCTCAAGCCTGTGAGCTGCCTTTGCTGTCAGGCAGATGTAAGGTAAGTGCTGCTTTTTTATTCTGGGGCCAAAGATCAAAAGACTCAGAGGAAAAGTGGGCAGTTTTATTTACACTATAAGAAACATATAAGGCTCATTTAACAGGGGCACTTTATGTTTGGGACATCAAGCTCTCCTTGTATGGAGAGTAATTTGACAGCCATAACTGCAGGCTCTGGGGCTGGGAGTTAAGCTTTACTTTAAAATCGCTATAGTGGTTATTTTTCCCAACGGCTTAAGCAAGCAAATAAGCCGGTCAGGAGATGAATGTACAGTAATGCCCACGATGGGCAGGCCTATCGGGTTTGCTCGCTTTTCTATAACTGCGTAGTACTCAGAGACACGTCTTCCGTTGCAGAGACTGCTGAATAGCGTGTCACTAGAATCGCATGGTTTTTTATACAATTAAGCAGGCGATTCTAGTCTTATTAGTTTATGTGTTTTGTTGCTGAAGTCCCGGATTGTTCCAGCTCCACAAGAGAGAGAGAGTAAAATTCTGGTTGCCGGTCAGGTAGGCGCCTCAACAGGGTTGCTGAGGTGTAATGGTGTCCGATTGAAATTAATTGTCATTATTTCTTTCATGTAATTAGCAAGAGTCCATGAGCTAGTGACGTATGGGATATACATTCCTACCAGGAGGGGCAAAGTTTCCCAAACCTCAAAATGCCTATAAATACACCCCTCACCACACCCACAAATCAGTTTTACAAACTTTGCCTCCTGTGGAGGTGGTGAAGTAAGTTTGTGCTAGATTCTACGTTGATATGCGCTCTGCAGCAGGTTGGAGCCCGGTTTTCCTCTCAGCGTGCAGTGAATGTCAGAGGGATGTGAAGAGAGTATTGCCTATTTGAATTCAATGATCTCCTTCTACGGGGTCTATTTCATAGGTTCTCTGTTATCGGTCGTAGAGATTCATCTCTTACCTCCCTTTTCAGATCGACGATATACTCTTATATATACCATTACCTCTACTGATTCTCGTTTCAGTACTGGTTTGGCTTTCTACTACATGTAGATGAGTGTCCTGGGGTAAGTAAGTCTTATTTTTGTGACACTCTAAGCTATGGTCGGGCACTTTTATATAAAGTTCTAAATATTTGTGTTTAAACATTTATTTGCCTTGATTCAGGATGTTCAATATTCCTTTTTTCAGACAGTCAGTTTCATTATTTGGGATAATGCATTTGAATAATCAATTTTCTTACCTTAAAATTGGACTTTTTTCCCTGTGGGCTGTTAGGCTCGCGGGGGCTGAAAATGCTTCATTTTATTGCGTCATTCTTGGCGCGGACTTTTTTGGCGCAAAAAAATTTCTAAGTTATTTCCGGCATCGCCGGAAGTTGCGTAATTTTTGACGTTTTTGCGCCAAAAATGTTGGCGTTACCGGATGTGGCGTCATTTTTGGCGCTTAAAGCATTTAGGCGCCAAATAATGTGGGCGTCTTTTTTGGCGCCAAAAAATATGGGCGTCATTATTGTCTCCACATTATTTAAGTCTCATTGTTTATTTGCTTCTGGTTGCTAGAAGCTTGTTCACTGGCATTTTTTTCCCATTCCTGAAACTGTCATTTAAGGAATTTGATCAATTTTGCTTTATATGTTGTTTTTTCTTTTACATATTGCAAGATGTCTCAGATTGATCCTGAATCAGAAGATACTTCTGGAAAATCGCTGCCTGATGCTGGATCTACCAAAGTTAAGTGTATTTGCTGTAAACTTGTGGTATCTGTTCCTCCAGCTGTTGTTTGTAATGAATGTCATGACAAACTTGTTAATGCAGATAATATTTCCTTTAGTAATGTTACATTACCTGTTGCTGTTCCATCAACATCTAATACTCAGAGTGTTCCTGTTAACATAAGAGATTTTGTTTCTAAATCCATTAAGAAGGCTATGTCTGTTATTCCTCCTTCTAGTAAGCGTAAAAGGTCTTTTAAAACTTCTCATTTTTCAGATGAATTTTTAAATGAACATCATCATTCTGATTCTGATAATGATTCCTCTGGTTCAGAGGATTCTGTTTCAGAGGTTGATGCTGATAAATCTTCATATTTATTCAAAATGGAATTTATTCGTTCTTTACTTAAAGAAGTCTTAATTGCATTAGAAATAGAGGATTCTGGTCCTCTTGATACTAAATCTAAACGTTTAAATAAGGTTTTTAAATCTCCTGTAGTTATTCCAGAAGTTTTTCCTGTCCCTGATGCTATTTCTGAAGTAATTTCTAGGGAATGGAATAATTTGGGTAATTCTTTTACTCCTTCTAAACGTTTTAAGCAATTATATCCTGTGCCATCTGACAGATTAGAGTTTTGGGACAAAATCCCTAAGGTTGATGGGGCTATCTCTACTCTTGCTAAACGTACTACTATTCCTACGGCAGATAGTACTTCCTTTAAGGATCCTTTAGATAGGAAAATTTAATCCTTTCTAAGAAAAGCTTACTTATGTTCAGGTAATCTTCTTAGACCTGCTATATCTTTAGCGGATGTTGCTGCAGCTTCAACTTTTTGGTTGGAAGCTTTAGCGCAGCAAGTACATAATTCTCATAGCATTGTTAATCTTCTTCAACATGCTAATAATTTTATTTGTGATGCCATCTTTGATATCATTAGGGTTGATGTCAGGTATATGTCTCTAGCTATTTTAGCTAGAAGAGCTTTATGGCTTAAAACTTGGAATGCTGATATGTCTTCCAAGTCAACTTTGCTTTCCCTTTCTTTCCAGGGTAATAAATTATTTGGTTCACAGTTGGATTCCATTATTTCAACTGTTACTGGGGGGAAAGGAACTTTTTTACCACAGGATAAAAAATCTAAAGGTAAATTTAGGTCTACTAATCGTTTTCGTTCCTTTCGTCACAATAAGGAACAAAAGCCTGATCCTTCCCCTACAGGAGCGGTATCAGTTTGGAAACCATCTCCAGTCTGGAATAAATCCAAGCCTTTTAGAAAGCCAAAGCCAGCTCCCAAGTCAACATGAAGGTGCGGCCCTCATTCCAGCCCAGCTGGTAGGGGGCAGATTACGATTTTTCAAAGAAATTTGGATCAATTCGATTCACAATCTTTGGATTCAGAACATTGTTTCACAAGGGTACAGAATAGGCTTCAAGATAAGGCCTCCTGCAAGAATTTTTCTTTCCCGTGTCCCAGTAAATCCAGTGAAGGCTCAAGCATTTCTGAAATGTGTTTCAGATCTAGAGTTAGCTGGAGTAATTGTGCCAGTTCCAGTTTTGGAACAGGGGCTGGGGTTTTACTCAAATCTCTTCATTGTACCAAAGAAGGAGAATTCCTTCAGACCAGTTCTGGATTTAAAAATATTGAATCATTATGTAAGGATACCAACATTCAAAATGGTAACTATAAGGACTATTCTGCCTTTTGTTCAGCAAGGGCATTATATGTCCACAATAGATTTACAGGATGCATATCTGCATATTCCGATTCATCCAGATCACTATCAGTTTCTGAGATTCTCTTTCCTAGACAAGCATTACCAGTTTGTGGCTCTGCCGTTTGGCCTAGCAACAGCCCCAAGGATTTTTTCAAAGGTTCTCGGTGCCCTTCTGTCTGTAATCAGAGAACAGGGTATTGTGGTATTTCCTTATTTGGACGATATCTTGGTACTTGCTCAGTCTTCACATTTAGCAGAATCTCATACGAATCGACTTGTATTGTTTCTTCAAGAACATGGTTGGAGGATCAATTTACCAAAAAGTTCATTGATTCCTCAGACAAGGGTAACCTTTTTAGGTTTCCAGATAGATTCAGTGTCCATGACTCTGTCTCTGACAGACAAGAGACGTCTAAAATTGGTTTCAGCTTGTCGAAACCTTCAGTCTCAATCATTCCCTTCGGTAGCCTTATGCATGGAAATTCTAGGTCTTATGACTGCTGCATCGGACGCGATCCTCTTTGCTCGTTTTCACATGCGACCTCTTCAGCTCTGTATGCTGAACCAGTGGTGCAGGGATTATACAAAGATATCTCAATTAATATCTTTAAAACCGATTGTACGACACTCTCTGACGTGGTGGACAGACCACCATCGTTTAGTTCAGGGGGCTTCTTTTGTTCTTCCGACCTGGACTGTGATTTCAACAGATGCAAGTCTGACAGGTTGGGGAGCTGTTTGGGGGTCTCTGACAGCACAAGGGGTTTGGGAATCTCAGGAGGTGAGATTACCAATCAACATTTTGGAACTCCGTGCAATTTTCAGAGCTCTTCAGTCATGGCCTCTTCTAAAGAGAGAGTCGTTCATTTGTTTTCAGACGGACAATGTCACAACCGTGGCATATGTCAATCATCAAGGAGGGACTCACAGTCCTCTGGCTATGAAGGAAGTATCTCGAATACTGGTATGGGCGGAATCCAGCTCCTGTCTAATTTCTGCGGTTCATATCCCAGGTATAGACAATTGGGAAGCGGATTATCTCAGTCGCCAAACGTTACATGCGGGCGAATGATCTCTTCACCCAGAGGTATTTCTTCAGATTGTTCAAATGTGGGGACTTCCAGAAATAGATCTGATGGCTTCTCATCTAAACAAGAAACTTCCCAGGTATCTGTCCAGATCCAGGGATCCTCAGGCGGAGGCAGTGGATGCATTGTCACTTCCTTGGAAGTATCATCCTGCCTATATCTTTCCGCCTCTAGTTCTCCTTCCAAGAGTGATTTCCAAGATTCTAAAGGAGTGCTCGTTTGTTCTGCTGGTGGCTCCAGCATGGCCTCACAGGTTTTGGTATGCGGATCTTGTCCGGATGGCCACTTGCCAACCGTGGACTCTTCCATTAAGACCAGACCTTCTATCGCAAGGTCCTTTTTTCCATCAGGATCTCAAATCCTTAAATTTGAAGGTATGGAGATTGAACGCTTGATTCTCAGTCATAGAGGTTTCTCTGACTCAGTAATTAATACTATGTTACAGGCTCGTAAATCTGTATCTAGGAAGATATATTATCGAGTCTGGAAGATTTACATTTCTTGGTGTTTTTCTCATCATTTTTCTTGGCATTCTTTTAGAATTCCTAGAATTTTACAGTTTCTTCAGGATGGTTTGGATAAAGGACAAATCTCTGCTCTTTCTGTTCTTTTCCACAGAAAGATTGCTAGTCTTCCTGATATTCATTGTTTTGTACAGGCTTTGGTTCGTATAAAACCTGTTATTAAGTCAATTTCTCCTCCTTGGAGTTTGAATTTGGTTCTGGGGGCTCTTCAAGCTCCTCCGTTTGAACCTATGCATTCGCTGGACATTAAATTACTTTCTTGGAAAGTTTTTTGTTTCTTTTGGCCATCTCTTCTGCTAGACGAGTTTCTGAATTATCTGCTCTTTCTTGTGAGTCTCCTTTTCTGATTTTTCATCAGGATAAGGCGGTGTTGCGAACTTCTTTTAAATTTTTACCTAAGGTTGTGAATGCTAACAACATTAGTAGAGAAATTGTGGTTCCTTCATTGTGTCCTAATCCTAAGAATTCTAAGGAAAGATCGTTGCATTCTTTGGATGTAGTTAGAGCTTTGAAATATTATGTTGAAGCTACTAAAAATTTCCGAAAGACTTCTAGTCTATTTGTTATCTTTTCCGGTTCTAGGAAAGGTCAGAAGGCCTCTGCCATTTCTTTGGCGTCTTGGTTAAAGTCTTTGATTCATCATGCTTATGTCGAGTCGGGTAAAACTCCGCCTCAAAGGATTACAGCTCATTCTACTAGGTCAGTTTCTACTTCCTGGGCGTTTAGGAATGAAGCTTCGGTTGATCAGATTTGCAAAGCAGCAACTTGGTCTTCTTTGCATACTTTTACTAAATTCTACCATTTTGATGTGTTTTCTTCTTCTGAAGCAGTTTTTGGTAGAAAAGTACTTCAGGCAGCTGTTTCAGTTTGATTCTTCTGCTTATAATTTCAGTTTCTTTCATGTAATTAGCAAGAGTCCATGAGCTAGTGACGTATGGGATATACATTCCTACCAGGAGGGGCAAAGTTTCCCAAACCTCAAAATGCCTATAAATACACCCCTCACCACACCCACAAATCAGTTTTACAAACTTTGCCTCCTATGGAGGTGGTGAAGTAAGTTTGTGCTAGATTCTACGTTGATATGCGCTCCGCAGCAAGTTGGAGCCCGGTTTTCCTCTCAGCGTGCAGTGAATGTCAGAGGGATGTGAGGAGAGTATTGCCTATTTGAATGCAGTGATCTCCTTCTACGGGGTCTATTTCATAGGTTCTCTGTTATCGGTCGTAGAGATTCATCTCTTACCTCCCTTTTCAGATCGACGATATACTCTTATATATACCATTACCTCTACTGATTCTCGTTTCAGTACTGGTTTGGCTTTCTACAAACATGTAGATGAGTGTCCTGGGGTAAGTATATTTTATTTTTTGTGACACTCTAAGCTATGGTTGGGCACTTTGTTTATAAAGTTCTAAATATATGTATTTAAACATTTATTTGCCTTGACTCAGAATGTTCAACATTCCTTATTTTTCAGACAGTCAGTTTCATATTTGGGATAATGCATTTCAAATTGATAATTTTTTTCTTACCTTCAAAAAATTTGACTCTTTTTCCCTGTGGGCTGTTAGGCTCGCGGGGGCTGAAAATGCTTCATTTTATTGCGTCATTCTTGACGCAGACTTTTTTGGCGCAAAAAATCTTTTCCATTTCCGGCGTCATACGTGTCGCCGGAAGTTGCGTCATTTTTTGACGTTATTTTGCGTCAAAGATGTCGGCGTTCCGGATGTTGCGTCATTTTTGGCGCCAAAAGCATTTAGGCGCCAAAAAATGTGGGCGTCTTTTTTGGCGCCAAAAAATATGGGCGTCATTTTTGTCTCCACATTATTTCAGTCTCATTTTTTCATTGCTTCTGGTTGCTAGAAGCTTGTTCTTTGGCATTTTTTCCCATTCCTGAAACTGTCATTAAGGAATTTGATCAATTTTGCTTTATATGTTGTTTTTTCTCTTACATATTGCAAGATGTCTCACGTTGCATCTGAGTCAGAAGATACTACAGGAAAATCGCTGTCTAGTGCTGGATCTACCAAAGCTAAGTGTATCTGCTGTAAACTTTTGGTAGCTATTTCTCCGGCTGTTGTTTGTACTAATTGTCATGACAAACTTGTTAATGCAGATAATATTTCCTTTAGTAAAGTACCATTGTCTGTTGCAGTTCCCTCAACATCTAAGGTGCAGAATGTTCCTGATAACATAAGAGATTTTGTTTCTGAATCCATCAAGAAGGCTATGTCTGTTATTTCTCCTTCTAGTAAACATAAAAAATCTTTTAAAACTTCTCTCCCTAAAGATGAATTTTTAAATGTACATCATCATTCTGATTCTGATGACTCTTCTGGTTCAGAGGATTCTGTCTCAGAGATTGATGTTGATAAATCTTCATATTTATTTAAAATGGAATTTATTCGTTCTTTACTTAAAGAAGTACTAATTGCTTTAGAAATAGAGGATTCTGGTCCTCTTGATACTAATTCTAAACGTTTGGATAAAGTATTTAAATCTCCTGTGGTTATTCCAGAAGTTTTTCCTGTTCCTAATGCTATTTCTGAAGTAATTTCCAAAGAATGGGATAAATTGGGTAATTCTTTTACTCCTTCTAAACGTTTTAAGCAATTATATCCTGTGCCGTCTGACCGATTAGAATTTTGGGACAAGATCCCTAAAGTTGATGGGGCTATTGCTACTCTTGCTAAACGTACTACTATTCCTACGTCAGATGGTACTTCGTTTAAGGATCCTTTAGATAGGAAAATTGAATCCTTTCTAAGAAAAGCTTATCTGTGTTCAGGTAATCTTCTTAGACCTGCTATATCATTGGCTGATGTTGCTGCAGCTTCAACTTTTTGGTTGGAAACTTTAGCGCAACAAGTAACAGATCATGATTCTCATGATATTATTATTCTTCTTCAGCATGCTAATAATTTTATCTGTGATGCCATTTTTGATATTATCAGGGTTGATGTCAGGTTTATGTCTCTAGCTATTTTAGCTAGAAGGGCTTTATGGCTTAAAACTTGGAATGCTGATATGGCTTCTAAATCAACTCTACTTTCCATTTCTTTCCAGGGTAACAAATTATTTGGTTCTCAGTTGGATTCTATTATCTCAACTGTTACTGGTGGGAAAGGAACTTTTTTACCACAGGATAAAAAATCTAAGGGTAAAAACAGGGCTAATAATCGTTTTCGTTCCTTTCGTTTCAACAAAGAACAAAAGCCTAATCCTTCATCCTCAGGAGCAGTTTCAGTTTGGAAACCATCTCCAGTCTGGAATAGATCCAAGCCTGCTAGAAAGCCAAAGCCTGCTTCTAAGTCCACATGAAGGTGTGGCCCTCATTCCAGCTCAGCTGGTAGGGGGCAGGTTACGTTTTTTCAAAGAAATTTGGATCAATTCTGTTCACAATCTTTGGATTCAGAATATTGTTTCAGAAGGGTACAGAATTGGTTTCAAGTTGAGACCTCCTGCAAAGAGATTTTTTCTTTCCCGTGTCCCAGTAAATCCAGTGAAAGCTCAAGCATTTCTGAAATGTGTTTCAGATCTAGAGTTGGCTGGAGTAATTATGCCAGTTCCAGTTCCGGAACAGGGGATGGGGTTTTATTCAAATCTCTTCATTGTACCAAAGAAGGAGAATTCCTTCAGACCAGTTCTGGATCTAAAAATATTGAATCGTTATGTAAGGATACCAACTTTCAAGATGGTAACTATAAGGACTATTCTGCCCTTTGTTCAGCAAGGGAATTATATGTCCACAATAGATTTACAAGATGCATATCTGCATATTCCGATTCATCCAGATCATTATCAGTTCCTGAGATTCTCTTTTCTGGACAAGCATTACCAGTTTGTGGCTCTGCCGTTTGGCCTAGCTACAGCTCCAAGAATTTTTACAAAGGTTCTCGGTGCCCTTCTGTCTGTAATCAGAGAACAGGGTATTGTGGTATTTCTTTATTTGGACGATATCTTGGTACTTGCTCAATCTTTACATTTAGCAGAATCTCATACGAATCGACTTGTGTTGTTTCTTCAAGATCATGGTTGGAGGATCAATTTACCAAAAAGTTCATTGATTCCTCAGACAAGGGTAACCTTTCTGGGTTTCCAGTTAGATTCAGTGTCCATGACTCTGTCTTTAACAGACAAGAGACGTCTAAAACTGATTTCAGCTTGTCGAAACCTTCAGTCACAATCATTCCCTTCGGTAGCCTTATGCATGGAAATTCTAGGTCTTATGACTGCTGCATCGGACGCGATCCCCTTTGCTCGTTTTCACATGCGACCTCTTCAGCTTTGTATGCTGAATCAATGGTGCAAGGATTACACAAAGATATCTCAATTAATATCTTTAAAACCGATTGTTCAACATTCTCTAACATGGTGGACAGATCACCATCGTTTAATTCAGGGGGCTTCTTTTTTGCTTCCGACCTGGACTGTAATTTCAACAGATGCAAGTCTCACAGGTTGGGGAGCTGTGTGGGGATCTCTGACGGCACAAGGAGTTTGGGAATCTCAGGAGGTGAGATTGCCGATCAATATTTTGGAACTCCGTGCAATTTTCAGAGCTCTTCAGTTTTGGCCTCTTCTGAAGAGAGAATCGTTCATTTGCTTTCAGACAGACAATGTCACAACTGTGGCATACATCAATCATCAAGGAGGGACTCACAGTCCTCTGGCTATGAAAGAAGTATCTCGAATTTTGGTTTGGGCGGAATCCAGCTCCTGTCTAATCTCTGCGGTTCATATCCCAGGTATAGACAATTGGGAAGCGGATTATCTCAGTCGCCAAACGTTGCATCCGGGCGAATGGTCTCTTCACCCAGAGGTATTTCTTCAGATTGTTCAAATGTGGGAACTTCCAGAAATAGATCTGATGGCGTCTCATCTAAACAAGAAACTTCCCAGGTATCTGTCCAGATCCCGGGATCCTCAGGCGGAGGCAGTGGATGCATTATCACTTCCTTGGAAGTATCATCCTGCCTATATCTTTCCGCCTCTAGTTCTTCTTCCAAGGGTAATCTCCAAGATTCTGAAGGAATGCTCGTTTGTTCTGCTGGTAGCTCCGGCATGGCCTCACAGGTTTTGGTATGCGGATCTTGTCCGGATGGCCTCTTGCCAACCGTGGACTCTTCCGTTAAGACCAGACCTTCTGTCGCAAGGTCCTTTTTTCCATCAGGATCTAAAATCCTTAAATTTAAAGGTATGGAGATTGAACGCTTGATTCTTGGTCAAAGAGGTTTCTCTGACTCTGTGATTAATACTATGTTACAGGCTCGTAAATCTGTATCTAGAGAGATATATTATAGAGTCTGGAAGACTTATATTTCTTGGTGTCTTTCTCATCATTTTTCTTGGCATTCTTTTAGAATACCGAGAATTTTACAGTTTCTTCAGGATGGTTTAGATAAAGGTTTGTCCGCAAGTTCCTTGAAAGGACAAATCTCTGCTCTTTCTGTTCTTTTTCACAGAAAGATTGCTGTTCTTCCTGATATTCATTGTTTTGTACAAGCTTTGGTTCGTATAAAACCTGTCATTAAGTCAATTTCTCCTCCTTGGAGTTTGAATTTGGTTCTGGGAGCTCTTCAAGCTCCTCCGTTTGAACCTATGCATTCATTGGACATTAAATTACTTTCTTGGAAAGTTTTATTCCTTTTGGCAATCTCTTCTGCCAGAAGAGTTTCTGAATTATCTGCTCTTTCTTGTGAGTCTCCTTTTCTGATTTTTCATCAGGATAAGGCGGTGTTGCGAACTTCTTTTGAATTTTTACCTAAAGTTGTGAATTCCAACAACATTAGTAGAGAAATTGTGGTTCCTTCATTATGTCCTAATCCTAAGAATTCTAAGGAGAAATCGTTGCATTCTTTGGATGTTGTTAGAGCTTTGAAATATTATGTTGAAGCTACTAAGTCTTTCCGAAAGACTTCTAGTCTATTTGTTATCTTTTCCGGTTCTAGAAAAGGCCAGAAAGCTTCTGCCATTTCTTTGGCATCTTGGTTGAAATCGTTAATTCATCTTGCCTATGTTGAGTCGGGTAAAACTCCGCCTCAGAGGATTACAGCTCATTCTACTAGGTCAGTTTCTACTTCCTGGGCATTTAGGAATGAAGCTTCGGTTGATCAGATTTGCAAAGCAGCAACTTGGTCCTCTTTGCATACTTTTACTAAGTTCTACCATTTTGATGTATTTTCTTCTTCTGAAGCAGTTTTTGGTAGAAAAGTACTTCAGGCAGCGGTTCCAGTTTGAATCTTCTGCTTATGTTTTTCATTAAACTTTCTTTGGGTGTGGATTTTTTTCAGCAGGAATTGGCTGTCTTTATTTTATCCCTCCCTCTCTAGTGACTCTTGCGTGGAAAGATCCACATCTTGGGTAGTCATTATCCCATACGTCACTAGCTCATGGACTCTTGCTAATTACATGAAAGAAAACATAATTTATGTAAGAACTTACCTGATAAATTCATTTCTTTCATATTAGCAAGAGTCCATGAGGCCCACCCTTTTTTTGTGGTGGTTATGATTTTTTTGTATAAAGCACAATTATTCCAATTCCTTATTTTATATGCTTTCGCACTTTTTTCTTATCACCCCACTTCTTGGCTATTCGTTAAACTGATTTGTGGGTGTGGTGAGGGGTGTATTTATAGGCATTTTGAGGTTTGGGAAACTTTGCCCCTCCTGGTAGGAATGTATATCCCATACGTCACTAGCTCATGGACTCTTGCTAATATGAAAGAAATGAATTTATCAGGTAAGTTCTTACATAAATTATGTTTTTTTTCATTATAAGATTTAAACTTTGTTTTGGGTGTGGATTATTTTCAGCGGAATTGGCTGTCTTTATTTTATCCCTCCCTCTCTAGTGACTCTTGCGTGGAAGATCCACATCTTGGGTAGTCATTATCCCATACGTCACTAGCTCATGGACTCTTGCTAATTACATGAAAGAAAACATAATTTATGTAAGAACTTACCTGATAAATTCATTTCTTTCATATTAGCAAGAGTCCATGAGGCCCACCCTTTTTGTGGTGGTTATGATTTTTTTGTATAAAGCACAATTATTCCAATTCCTTATATTTTTATGCTTTCGCACTTTTTTCTTATCACCCCACTTCTTGGCTATGCGTTAAACTGATTTGTGGGTGTGGTGAGGGGTGTATTTATAGGCATTTTGAGGTTTGGGAAACTTTGCCCCTCCTGGTAGGAATGTATATCCCATACGTCACTAGCTCATGGACTCTTGCTAATATGAAAGAAATGAATTTATCAGGTAAGTTCTTACATAAATTATGTTTTTTCTATGCGACATAGCAGAGTAAAAAAGTTACCTGTTTAAATTTAAAGGCGCAGTAACGTTTTTTTCTGTACAAAGTTTTTTATTCGTTTGGAGTTATTAATTCATACATAGTGAACAGCATGAACCAAGAAGCCTTGCAAGATGTCACTTGCTCCTTATGTTTGGATGTTAATGTGGAACCACCTGTCCCTTTCTGTCCCTCATGTATTGAGAGGACTTTAGCTTATAGGGAAAAGATTTTTTATGAGCAAAACTTTTCAAGAGCGGATGCTGTCCAAGAGTCTAATGACAAGGGTGAAGTTATGCTGCAGCTTTCTCCCCAAGCATCCCAAATTTTACCGCCCACACAAACAGTGCCCTGCACTTCTACTCTAGCACCCGCTGGAGTTACTTTAAAAGACATAGCTTCGCTCATGTCTTTACAATTTCTGATGCATTGTCTGCTTTCCCATTGTTACAGGGCAAACGTAAGAGGAAAACCAGACATTCAGTAAGTTCTGATGCAATTGTTTAAATTTCGGTGGTACCCTCCCAAGGACAATGAGGAGGGTACTACTGTAGCATCTGAGAGTGAGATCTCAGATTCAGAAAGTTTATTGCCTCTGATGGACACAGAGGTTGTAACTTTTAGGTTTAAACTAGAACACCTCCGCCTGTTGCTTAGGGAGGTTTTGGTTACTCTGGACGACTGTGACTCCACGGTAGTGGTTGTCCCTCAGAAGTCTAGTAAATTGACCAGATATTTTGAGGTTCCTTCTTACTCAGACGTATTTCCAGTCCTAAAGCGAGCTTCGGAGATCATTACTAAGGAATGGGAGAGAACAGGCACACCCTTTTCTCCCTCTCCTATTTTTAAGAAGATGTTTCCCATAGCTGACTCTTTCAAGGAGGCAAACAGTTCCTAAGGTGGAAGGGGCTGTTTCCACCTTAGACAAGAGAAATACTATTCCCATAGAGGATAGTTGTGCTTTCAAAGATCCTATGGACAAGAAGTTAGAGGGTCTACTTAAAAAGAATTATGTTCACCAGGGTCTGCAATGGCAGCCAGCTGCGTGAATTGCTACTGTCACTAGTGCAGCGGCATATTGGTTTAATGCACTGTCTGAGTCTCTCAGGACTGAGACTTCCTTGGCGGAGATCCAAGACAGGATAAAGGCTCTGAAGCTAGCTATTGCCTTTATTACGGACGCTTCCCTTCAGATTATTAAGCTGGGAGCTAAGATTTCGGGTTTCTCTATTCTAGCCTGAAGAGCCTTATGGTTAAAGCCTTGGTCTGCGTACGTTTCCTCTAAGTCTAAGCTTCTGGCTATTCCTTACAAGGGGAAGACCTTGTTTGGACCTGGCCTATCGGAAATTATCTCTGATATCCCGGGAGGTAAGGGTCATCTCCCTCAAGATAAGAGAAACAAACAGAAAGGACGACAGAGTAATTTTCGTTCCTTTTGAAATTTTAAAGGATATTCTTCCTCTTCCTCCTCTAAGCAGGAACAATCCAAACCTGCATGGATACCTAACCAGTCTTGGACTAAGGGAATGCAATCCAAAAAGCCTGCTATTGAATCCAAGACAGCATGAAGGGCATGCCCCCAATCCGAGATCCGATCTTGTAGGTGGCAGACTTTCCTTCTTCGCTCAGGTTTGGGTTTAGGATGTTCAGGATCCCTGGGCAATAGAAATTGTGTCCCAGGGATACAAAATATAGTTACAACTTTCAATATTACCTGCAAACCAGACAGAGAAAGGGGTTTTTACACTGCATAAGAGACCTCTCCGCCCTGGGAGTAATTGTCCCCGTTCCAGTATTGGAACAGGGTCAGGGTTTTTATTCTAATCTGTTCGTGGTTCCCAAATAGTAGGGAACCTTCAGAACGATTTTAGACCTCAAGAGTCTAAACAAATTTCTCAGGGTTCAGTCCTTCTAGATGAAAACTATTCGTTCCATTCTTCCCTTGATCCAGGAGGGTCAATTTATGACAACAGTGGTTTTAAAGGATGCGTATCTACATGTTCCTATTCACAGGGATCATCACAAGTTCCTAAGGTTTTCCTTCCAGGACAAACACTTCCAGTTTGTGGCTCTTCCTTTTGGTCTTGCCACTGCTCCCAGAATTTTCACAAAGGTTCTGGGGTCTCTGTTGGCAGTGCTTCAGTCACGAGGCATTGGGGTGGCGCCTTATTTGGACGACATTCTAGTCCAGGTGCCATCCTTTCAACAAGCAAGATCCCACACCAACATGGTGTTATCTTTCCTGAGAACTCACAGGTGGAAGGTAAATTTGGAAAAGAGTTCCTTAGTTCCAGACACAAGGGTAATCTTCTTGGGAACCATAATAGACTCCCTGTCTATGAAGATTTTTCTGACAGAAGTCAGGAAATCAAAGATTATCGATACTTGCTTAGTCCTTCAGTCTACTCCCCGGCCGTCAGTGGCTCAGTGTATGGAGGTAATCGGGCTGATGGTAGCAGCAATGGACATCATCCTGTTTGCTCGGTTGGGGTCAGCCGGAATTAGATCTCATGTCATCACGACAGAATGCCAATCTCCCGAGATACGGGTCGAGGTCCAGGGACCACCAGGCGGAACTGATAGATGCTCTAGCGGTTCCTTGGAACGTCAGTCTAGCATACCTATTCCCTCTGTTTGCTCTTCTTCCTCGGGTAATTGCTCAAGTCAAACAGGAGAGAGCCTCGGTGATCCTCATAGCACCGGCCTGGCCTCACAGGATTTGGTATGCAAATCTGGTGGAGATGGCTTCTCTGCCACCCTGGAGACTTCCGTTGAGGAAGGACCTTCTGATTCAGGGGCCCTTCCTTCACCCAAATCTAGTTTCTCTGAAGCTGACTGCTTGGAGATTGAACGCTTAATTTTATCCAAGCGGGGGTTTTCTGACTGGGCGATAGAGACCATGATTCAGGCTCGTAAACCTGTGACTAGAAGGATTTACCATAAGATTTGGCCTAAATATATCTATTGGTGTGAATCCAAGGGCTACTCATGGAGTAGAGTAAGGATTCCTAGAGATTTGTCTTTTCTTCAAGAGGGTTTGGAGAAGGGTTTATCGACGAGTTCCCTAAAGGGTCAAATCTCGGCTTTATCTATTTTGTTAAACAAACGTCTGGTGGATGTCCCAGATGTACAATCATTTTGTCAGGCCTTGGTCAGGACCAGGCCAGTGTTCAAACCAGTTACTCCTCCATGGAGTCTTAATTTAGTTCTCAAAGTTCTTCAAGGGGCTCAGTTTGAGCCTATGCATTCCTTAGATATTAAATTGTTATCTTGGAAAGTTTTATTTCTTGTTGCTATTTTTTCTGCTCGTAGAGTGTCAGAGCTCTCGGCATTGCAGTACGAGTCTCCTTACCTTATTTTCCATTCAGATAAGGTAGTTTTACGTACTAAATTAGGATTTCTTCCTAAGTTTGTTTCTGATCGGAACATTAATCAGGAGATTGTTGTTCCTTCTTTGTGTCCTAATCCTTCTTCAATTTGGACGTGGTCCATGCTTTAAAGTTTTACCTGCAGGCGACTAAGGACTTTCGTCAGTCTTCTTCTTTGTTTGTGATTTTCTCAGGAAAACGTAAGGGACAGAAGGCTATGGCTACGCCTCTTTCTTTTTGGCTGAGGAGTATCATACGTTTTGCTTATGAGACTGCTGGACAGCAGCCTCCCGAGTGGGTTACGGCTCATTCCACGAGGGCTGTTGTTTCCTCATGGGCATTCAAAAATGAAGCTTCTGTGGAACAGATTTGCAAGGCTGCAACTTGGTCCTCTCTTCACACTTTTTCAAAGTTTTACAAATTTGACACTTTTGCCTCTGCTGAGGCCGCTTTTGGGAGAAAGGGTCTTCAAGCAGTGGTGCCTTCCGTTTAGGTTCCCTGTCTTTTCCCTTCCGTATCATCTGTGTACTCTAGCTTGGGTATTGAATCCCGTTAGTAATTAGGATGATCCGTGGACTCATCGTGTCATAAAAAAGAAAAGAAAATTTATGCTTACCTGATAAATGTATTTATTTTTTGAAACGATGAGTCCACGGCCGCCCTGTTCTTGTAGACAGGTTGTTGGGTATTATAAACTTCAGACACCTTTGCACCTTGTCTTTTCCTTTCTTTCCTTAACTTCGGTCGAATAACTGGAGTGGGAGGGAAGGGAGGAGCTATTTATCAGCTCTGCTGTGGTGTTCTTTGCCGCCTCCTGCTGACCAGGAGGTGAATATCCCATTAGTTATTAAGATGATCCGTGGACTCATCGTGTCAAAAAAGAAATACATTTATCAGGTAAGCATAAATTTTATTTTTTTATTTTTAATGCTTGCCCCTCCCTCCTCACACTTAGGTCCTTGTACAGATCTATTCCACTCCAAACAATCTTCTATTCAGTGAGCTTCTAAAACTTTATATGGTTTGATTCTGTGTACATAGATTTGCAGGGGACCAATGGCATTAAAGGTAAGGAAAGTCAAAATTAAACTTTTATGATTCAGAAAGAACATGCAAATTTTAACAATTTTCTAATTGACTTCACTTCTCTAATTTGCTTTGTTCCTTTGGTATCCATTGTTGAAAAGCCTGCATAGGTAGGCTCACTCAGATGCAATGCACTACTGTGAGCTAGCCGCTTATCACTGTCTCACTCATTGTATTCAGATAGGCCCAGTAGAGCATTGCTCTGCTTCAACAAAGCATTCCAAGAAAATGAAGTAAATCTGAAAATTGTATGTTCTCTCTGAAACCTAAGTTATCTTTCCTGATTATATCCCTTTAAGGTCTATTTATCAACTCTGTATGTTAATTTTATAACATTTTGCTGTGAAGAAGGGGCATGTTATTTCTGCAGACACAAATACACGGTTTAGAGAACTACAAAACCAATAATATGTGATAATATCTTCAATATTGAAAAATTGTCCAAAATGGATGTCCATGTGAATGGATTAATGGAATTAATTACCAAAAACAAAACATCACAGCCATGAATATTCAGCATCTTGCTATATAATTAAAAACTAATCTATATTTCTTTCATGTAATTCACAAGAGTCCATGATCTAGTGACGTATGGGATATACAATCCTACCAGGAGGGACAAAGTTTCCCAAACCTCAAAATGCCTATAAATACACCCCTCACCACACCCACAATTCAGTTTTACAAACTTTGCCTCCTATGGAGGTGGTGAAATAAGTTTGTGCTTGATTTTCTACGTTTATGCGCTTCTTAGCATTTTGAAGCCCGATTCCTCTCAGAGTACAGCAAATGTCAGAGGGATGTGAAGGGAGTATCACCTATTGAATTTTATGGTTTGCCTTGCGGGAAATCTTTTTCATAGGTTCTCTGTTATCGGTCATAGAGATTCATCTCCTACCTCCCTTTTCAGATCGACAATATACTCTTATATTCCATTACCTCTACTGATAACCGTTTCAGTATTGGTTTGGCTATCTGCTATATGTGGATGGGTGTCTTTTGGTAAGTATGTTTTCATTACTTAAGACACTCTCAGCTATGGTTTGGCACTTTATGTATTAATATAAAGTTCTAAATATATGTATTGTACTTATATTTGCCATGAGTCAGGTTTATGTGTATTTCCTTTTGCAGACTATCAGTTTCATATTTGGGAAAAAACATATTTAGGAAATATTTTTCTTACCTGGGGTTTAGTCTTTTTTTTTCAAAATTGACTGCTTTTTCTTTAAATTTTCACAAGCAAAATTAGGCTTGCGAGGTCGGAAAATGTTGGTTTATTGCGTCATTCTTGGCGTGAGAATTTTTGGCGCGAAGGTACGTTCGATGACGCAAATTCGTCATTTCCGGCGTCTTAGTTTACGCCGACTTTCCTTGCACAAGGTTGCGTCTGCAATGACGCGAGTGTCTCATTTCCGGATGTTGTTAGCGCCAAAAAATTTCAGTTTGCTTTGTGCATCATACTTGGCGCCAAATAATTTAATTATTTAAAACCCCATTCCTATATGCCTCCTGCCTTTTTCTATGTCAGAGGGCTATGCCGTTTGCATTTTTTTTCCATTCCTGAAACTGCCATATAAGGAAATTGATAATTTTGCTTTATATGTTGTTTTTTCTCTTACATTTGCAAGATGTCTCAATCTGATCCTGTCTCAGAAATCACTGTTGGATTATTGATGCCTGATAACAGTTCTACCAAAGATAAGTGTATCTGTTGTAAATTAGTAGAGATAAATTGATGTTCCTTCTTTGTGTCCTAATCCTAAGAATTCTTTGGAGAGATCCTTACATTCTTTGGATGTGGTAAGAGCTTTGAAATATTATTTTGACGTTACTAAAGATTTCAGGAAGACTTCTAGTCTATTTGTTATCTTTTCTGGTTCTAGGAAATGTCAGAAGGCTTCTGTCATTTCCCTGGCATCTTGGGTCAGGCCCCGCCTCAGAGAATTACAGTTCATTCTACTAGATCAGTCTCCACTTCGTGGGCTTTTAAGAATGAAGCTTCAGTTGATCAGATTTGCAAAGCAGCAACTTGGTCTTCTTTGCATACATTTACTAAATTCTACCGTTTTGATGCATTTGCTTCTTCGGAAGCAGTTTTTGGCAAAAAGTTTTTCAGGCAGCTGTTTCAGTTTGATTACTCTGCTTATGTTTACGTTTTTTCTTTTCATTATGAAAATAAACTTATATTTTGGGTTGTGGATTAATTTTTTTCAGCGGAAAATTGCTGTTATTATTTTATTCCTCCCTCTCTAGTGACTCTTCTGTGGAGTTCCACATCTTGGGTATTGCTATCCCATACGTCACTAGCTCATGAACTCTTGCGAATTACATGAAAGAAAACATAATTTATGTAAGAACTTACCTGATAAATTAATTTCTTTCATATTGGCAAGAGTCCATGAGATCCACCCTTTTTATGGTGGTTATGATTTTTTGTATAAAGCACAATTATTTCCAAATTCCTTTGTTGATGTTTTTACTCCTTTCTTTTTCACCTCACTACTTGGCTATTCGTTAAACTGAATTGTGTGGTGAGGGGTGTATTTATAGGCATTTTGAGGTTTGGAAAACTTTGCCCCTCCTGGTAGGATTGTGTATCCCATACGTAACTAGCTCATGGACTCTTGCCAATATGAAAAAAATGAATTTATCAGGTAAGTTCTTACATAAATTATGCTTTTTTTCACCTTTTATTGCAGATTCCTCACCCATGATATAGATAAAATAATGGTATAGTTTGAATCTGCTGGGTCTGCTAAAATAAAATAAAAAATCAATAAAACCATAAATTAGGCTTACCAGGTAATTTTATTTCCTTCTGTACAAGGAGAGTCCACAGCTGCATTCCTTACTTGTGGGAATATTAAACCTGGCCACCAGGAGGAGGGAAAGACACCCCAGCCAAAGGCTTAAATACTTCCCCCTCTTCCCTCATCTCCCAGTCATTCTGCCGAGGAACAAGGAACAGTAGGAGAAATATCAGGGTGAAAAAGGTGCCAGTAGAATAAATTAAAATTTAGGGCCACCAATTGGAGAATACGGGCGTGAGCTGTGGACTCTCCCTGTACAGAAGGAAAGGAAATTATCGGGTAAGCATAATTTATGTTTTCCTTCTTAATACAGGGAGAGTCAACAGCTGCATTCCTTAATTGTGGGAAATTATACCCACGCTCCAGAGGACACTGAATGCTAACGGGAGGGTAAAAAAAGAGAGAAAAGAAAGAATCCTGGCAACCTTTACTTTGTGCCAGGACAAACCACGCTCTTCACACCAGAATAAGTAGGTCCTCCACACCTTATGATAGATGTGACGAGTAACCGGCTTACGAGCTTGAATGGAGTATCAATAACACTCTCAAAAAACCCTCTCTTGGCTAAGACTACTCCAACTCGATCATTTTCGCGGAGGAGACGCACCAAAAGGTAGCCGCTTCAGCGACAAGCGACGCGAGTAAAAGCAAATATCTCATAGGTTGAAACATCCTCTTTAACAGAGTTTTGATCCTTATATCCGGCGGGTCTAAGAATGACAAACTATCCTCACACGGGCTAGTTTTACGCGTTGCAAGCATAACATTGAGCCAACCAAGTAGGGATGGGGAAAAGAAAACCCATCCTCATAGAGAGCCCGGAACCGGGATCCTTAAAAGGCAGACAACGGGAAGGGGATCTAATCCTGTCCCACTTGTCCTTAATAATGATTGCCATCAAATTTAGGACCCAGAGGTTCGTCTGGCAGCTCGGCCTTTGGAACCTCTAATGTAGTCAAAACCTCCTTTAGTAGAAAGCGTAAACATTCTGTCCTAAATAAAATAAAAAACTCCACAGCCTGAGGATTATAGGCAGCAGACTCCAACCCTGAAAGTTCATACTCTGAAGTTTCAGAGAGAACCTCATCCTCGGATAACTGATCAGATATATCCGACAAATTACATAATGCTACCTCGGCAGGAGTGCAAGATTTAACCTTTCGCTTGTGCTTAGCAGTGCGAGGGAACGCACTAATGGCCGCAGACACCGCTGTATAAAACTGAGCAGTAACGTCTGGTGAAAAAAAGGGCCCCCTCCAGATGGAGGATTAGCAGTGCAATGGGAAGCTGCATGTGTATAAAAAGATGCATGTAGGGTGTGCACCTCACTGGGCGAGGACTCCTCAGAGGTGGGCAGCTTAGTGTTATCAACCATGTCAACCTTATTTGATATAATCCCCTTATCAAGGCATATGGAACATAATTTAGAAGGCAGATATTCCAGGGCTCCCTCACAATATAAAGAGGCATTACTCTTTGATGATCAGAATCCTCCATAGCTAAAGTACGATATGCAGAGGAGTACAGAAAAACAAACTTTATTTTAAATTTAAAAAAAAAAAAGTAACTCGGTCAAGAGAAAGGAAATGGAAGCCTCGACCATTCCGGTTACATGGTGCGCAATGCAGGACCGTCCCTGCTATGAGAAAAAGCGCGCCAGACTTTTAAGCTGCGCAACCTTCAAAGTGAAGTGAAAACTGTATGTTTCATTTCAACCTATGAGCCCATAAACATCTTACACATAAAGCAGCATAAAATCAAATAAGGCATATATGATTAAACCCAACTGTTCATAATCCCCCTTTAGAAGATATTAACCCTTGATTCCATATAGATAAAAGGAGCCACACTGGGACCCTGTCTTCTAGCGTTTGCAATATGTGTAAAAAATGAAACTATCTTACTGGAATGTATGCCGTGGAACAGTAACATGGTCCTTCAAGTTTGACAGATTGTAGCAGTGCTTCTGAGATGGACTTGAGTGAAGAAAGCAGGGAAGCGAAACTCGTCAACGCTGATTGCTTAAGGAGCTGTTAATGAGTCTGGATGGTTTCGCAGAAAAACTCTCCCTTCATCTCCAGACTAACTTTTGGCAATGCTCTCGCTGAGAGGCTGACAAGACTATTAAAACTCCAGTCCCATCTCGAAGGACAGATAACCTGACTAAGGAACTACTCCAAAATCTTCTGACACTTCTCTGCCAACCTCCTGTGACAAAAGGCAAAGAATGACTGGGGGATGAGGGAAGTGGGGGAGGTATTTAAACCTTTGGCTGGGGTGTCTTTGCCTCCACCTGGTGGCCAGGTTCAGTATTCCTACAAGTACGGAATGCAGCTGTGAACGCTCCCTGTATTAAGAAGGAAATTTAGTTTTTGTGGACTAAACACTTTGAGATTGTAATATAAAATGTTTACTTATGTGTATTAAAATTACTTTGCAATATACTCTAATTATGTATTTGTCTCCTTTTCCTGTAATGTAATTCTGAAAATTGTCGGCTTTCTAATTCCCATGAGTTTCTATAAAGTAATAGGAGCAGCTATGTTGTATCCTATGTCTCTCTTATCTCATCTGCTTAGGATAAATATGGACAAATAAAGTGGGCAAACAATGTCTGTGTAGCATATAGAGACTTTAAACCATGTTATATAATAACTTTCACACCACACAGCCTTAATTTGCACCATACTTTATCTGTTCATTATTGTCCTCAGCAGAATCTCATACACTGATGTCACATTTCTTGTAGAATCTGCATTTTTCTGCTGGTTACAAAAATAAACCTGATCTAGGAGCCAAATATTACAAATCCATTTTATCTTGCAGGTCCACGTGGAAAATTGTGCATCTCATAATATCTAGTAAACTGGCAGCTTTGATTCTTTAAGGCAAACTAGTTTTGTGATACAGACAGTGCAGCCAGAGGGCAAAAAATATACAAGATAATGCTGCGCGACAGACCAGGGCACCATCCAGAGATACAAACACTAAATACAAGGGGCCAGATTACAAGTTGAGCGGTATTTACCGCTTCCGCTAAATCGTTCATTGCACTAGAAGTAAACTTTTAACCCCTTATCGACCAACGTCGTACCCTTACGATGTTGATCGTTATGCCCTTAAGGACCAGCAATGTACACTCAAAATAGCGAGATTGCGCTATTTCTGCAGAAATAGAATTGCAGAGCTGTCTGTGGCCCTCTCTGCATCGGCAAGCGATGGTGCTGATCGTTGGTGGTTGGGAGCCAATGCAGGGAAGGTGGGTGTGCGGTTCATTGCCGGTGCATGCTCCGTATCCTGTGATGAAAGTGTCCATGAGCATGCACAGTTGCGCGGAGCAGAACTCGGGAGCTATAAGTATATACATAATCCATATACAGGTAGCCCTCAGTTTACGCAGGGGTTAGGTTCCAGAAGGAATGGTTGTAAATCGAAAACATTGTAAATTGAAACTCATGGGAAGTGAGGGAGTTAGGTTCCAGGCCCCTCTCATAATTGTCATAAGTAACATCTAATACATTATTGTTTTTAAAGCTTTGAAATGAAGACTTTAAATGCTAAACAGCATTATAAACCTAATAATATATATTGTATCATCATCAAACTAAGTTTAATGAACAAAAACATTTGCTAACAGCACCTAATAAAATAATTACACAACAGACTGCATCATCATCAAACTAAGTTTAATGAACAAAAACATTTTCTCCAACATTGGTGTGTCCGGTCCACGGCGTCATCCATAACTTGTGGGAATATTCTCTTCCCCAACAGGAAATGGCAAAGAGCACAGCAAAAGCTGTCCATATAGTCCCTCCTAGGCTCCGCCCACCCCAGTCATTCTCTTTGCCGCTGAACAAGCAGCATCTCCACGGAGATGGTGAAGAGTATGTGGTTTAGTTGTAGTTTCTCTTGTTAAGTGTAGTCAGTCCACGGGTCATCCATTACTTATGGAATATATCTCTTCCTAACAGGAAGCTGCAAGAGGATCACCCAAGCAGAGCTGCTATATAGCTCCTCCCCTCACATGTCATATTCAGTCATTCTCTTGCAGCCTAACTAAAGATAGGTCGCTGTGAGAGGTCTGTGGTGTTTTTTAACTTAGTTTATTTCTACAATCAAAAGTTTGTTATTTTAAATGGCACCGGAGTGTGCTGTTTATTCTCAGGCAGCATTAGAAGAAGAATCTGCCTGTGTTTTCTATGATCTTAGCAGACGTAACTAAGATCCACTGGCTGTTCTCATCTGAGGAGTGAGGTAACTTCAGAGAAGGGGAATAGCATGCAGGGCCCCCCTGCAAATGAGGTATGTGCAGTAAATTATTTTTCTGAGGAATGGAATTGACTGAGAAAATACTGCTGATACCATTGTAAAGTAAGTTCAGCCTTAAATGCAGTGATAGCGACTGGTATTAGGCTGATGAGTGTGTGTACACTGAATGTATTTTTCTAAGGAATGGAATTGACTCTGAAAATACTGTTAATACTGAAATAATGTATGAGCCTTAACTGCAGTAAAAGCGACTGGTAGCAGGCTTATTAATAACAATTCATAACTTTTCAAATGTATGTTTAAAACGTTTACTGGCATGTTAATCGTTTTTTGTGAGGTACTTGGTGATAAAACTTATTGGGGCATGATTTTTACCACATGGCCATCTTTGTTTTCTGCATAGAAACAGTTTTCTGAGCTTCCCCACTGTTGTAATATGAGTGGGAGGGGCCTATTTTAGCGCTTTTTTGCGCAGTAAAAATTCAGTCACAATCTGTCTACTTCATCCTCCATGATCCAGATCGTCTCTAGAGAGCTCAGGGGTCTTCAAAATTCATTTTGAGGGAGGTAATCAGTCACAGCAGACCTGTGACAGTGTGTTTTGACTGTGAGAAAAACGTTAATTATTAAATTGTTATCCGTTTTTGGGTATTAAGGGGTTAATCATCCATTTGCTGGTGGGTGCAATCCTTTGCTAACTTAATACATTTACTGTGAAAAATTGGTTGCTATAACTATTTTGGCTCATTGTTATTTCAACTGTGACAGCTTTTTGTGCTTCTTAAAGGCACAGTAGCGTTTTTTATATTGCTTGTAAATTTATTTAGAAAAGTATTTCCAAGCTTGCTAGTCTCATTGCTAGTCTGTTTAAACATTTCTGACACAGATGAATCTCTTTGTTCACTATGTTTAAAGGCCAATGTGGAGCCCAATAGAAATTTGTGTACTAATTGCATTGATGCTACTTTAAATAAAAGTCAATCTTTACATGTAAAGAAATTATCACCAGACAACAGGGAGAGTCAACAGCTGCATTCCTTAATTGTGGGAAATTATACCCACGCTCCAGAGGACACTGAATGCTAACGGGAGGGTAAAAAAAGAGAGAAAAGAAAGAATCCTGGCAACCTTTACTTTGTGCCAGGACAAACCACGCTCTTCACACCAGAATAAGTAGGTCCTCCACACCTTATGATAGATGTGACGAGTAACCGGCTTACGAGCTTGAATGGAGTATCAATAACACTCTCAAAAAACCCTCTCTTGGCTAAGACTACTCCAACTCGATCATTTTCGCGGAGGAGACGCACCAAAAGGTAGCCGCTTCAGCGACAAGCGACGCGAGTAAAAGCAAATATCTCATAGGTTGAAACATCCTCTTTAACAGAGTTTTGATCCTTATATCCGGCGGGTCTAAGAATGACAAACTATCCTCACACGGGCTAGTTTTACGCGTTGCAAGCATAACATTGAGCCAACCAAGTAGGGATGGGGAAAAGAAAACCCATCCTCATAGAGAGCCCGGAACCGGGATCCTTAAAAGGCAGACAACGGGAAGGGGATCTAATCCTGTCCCACTTGTCCTTAATAATGATTGCCATCAAATTTAGGACCCAGAGGTTCGTCTGGCAGCTCGGCCTTTGGAACCTCTAATGTAGTCAAAACCTCCTTTAGTAGAAAGCGTAAACATTCTGTCCTAAATAAAATAAAAAACTCCACAGGCGGAGGATTATAAGCAGCAGACTCCAACCCTGAAAGTTCATACTCTGAAGTTTCAGAGAGAACCTCATCCTCGGATAACTGATCAGATATATCCGACAAATTACATAATGCTACCTCGGCAGGAGTGCAAGATTTAACCTTTCGCTTGTGCTTAGCAGTGCGAGGGAACGCACTAATGGCCGCAGACACCGCTGTATAAAACTGAGCAGTAACGTCTGGTGAAAAAAAGGGCCCCCTCCAGATGGAGGATTAGCAGTGCAATGGGAAGCTGCATGTGTATAAAAAGATGCATGTAGGGTGTGCACCTCACTGGGCGAGGACTCCTCAGAGGTGGGCAGCTTAGTGTTATCAACCATGTCAACCTTATTTGATATAATCCCCTTATCAAGGCATATGGAACATAATTTAGAAGGCAGATATTCCAGGGCTCCCTCACAATATAAAGAGGCATTACTCTTTGATGATCAGAATCCTCCATAGCTAAAGTACGATATGCAGAGGAGTACAGAAAAACAAACTTTATTTTAAATTTAAAAAAAAAAAAGTAACTCGGTCAAGAGAAAGGAAATGGAAGCCTCGACCATTCCGGTTACATGGTGCGCAATGCAGGACCGTCCCTGCTATGAGAAAAAGCGCGCCAGACTTTTAAGCTGCGCAACCTTCAAAGTGAAGTGAAAACTGTATGTTTCATTTCAACCTATGAGCCCATAAACATCTTACACATAAAGCAGCATAAAATCAAATAAGGCATATATGATTAAACCCAACTGTTCATAATCCCCCTTTAGGAGATATTAACCCTTGATTCCATATAGATAAAAGGAGCCACACTGGGACCCTGTCTTCTAGCGTTTGCAATATGTGTAAAAAATGAAACTATCTTACTGGAATGTATGCCGTGGAACAGTAACATGGTCCTTCAAGTTTGACAGATTGTAGCAGTGCTTCTGAGATGGACTTGAGTGAAGAAAGCAGGGAAGCGAAACTCGTCAACGCTGATTGCTTAAGGAGCTGTTAATGAGTCTGGATGGTTTCGCAGAAAAACTCTCCCTTCATCTCCAGACTAACTTTTGGCAATGCTCTCGCTGAGAGGCTGACAAGACTATTAAAACTCCAGTCCCATCTCGAAGGACAGATAACCTGACTAAGGAACTACTCCAAAATCTTCTGACACTTCTCTGCCAACCTCCTGTGACAAAAGGCAAAGAATGACTGGGGGATGAGGGAAGTGGGGGAGGTATTTAAACCTTTGGCTGGGGTGTCTTTGCCTCCACCTGGTGGCCAGGTTCAGTATTCCTACAAGTACGGAATGCAGCTGTGAACGCTCCCTGTATTAAGAAGGAAATTTAGTTTTTGTGGACTAAACACTTTGAGATTGTAATATAAAATGTTTACTTATGTGTATTAAAATTACTTTGCAATATACTCTCATTATGTATTTGTCTCCTTTTCCTGTAATGTAATTCTGAAAATTGTCGGCTTTCTAATTCCCATGAGTTTCTATAAAGTAATAGGAGCAGCTATGTTGTATCCTATGTCTCTCTTATCTCATCTGCTTAGGATAAATATGGACAAATAAAGTGGGCAAACAATGTCTGTGTAGCATATAGAGACTTTAAACCATGTTATATAATAACTTTCACACCACACAGCCTTAATTTGCACCATACTTTATCTGTTCATTATTGTCCTCAGCAGAATCTCATACACTGATGTCACATTTCTTGTAGAATCTGCATTTTTCTGCTGGTTACAAAAATAAACCTGATCTAGGAGCCAAATATTACAAATCCATTTTATCTTGCAGGTCCACGTGGAAAATTGTGCATCTCATAATATCTAGTAAACTGGCAGCTTTGATTCTTTAAGGCAAACTAGTTTTGTGATACAGACAGTGCAGCCAGAGGGCAAAAAATATACAAGATAATGCTGCGCGACAGACCAGGGCACCATCCAGAGATACAAACACTAAATACAAGGGGCCAGATTACAAGTTGAGCGGTATTTACCGCTTCCGCTAAATCGTTCATTGCACTAGAAGTAAACTTTTAACCCCTTATCGACCAACGTCGTACCCTTACGATGTTGATCGTTATGCCCTTAAGGACCAGCAATGTACACTCAAAATAGCGAGATTGCGCTATTTCTGCAGAAATAGAATTGCAGAGCTGTCTGTGGCCCTCTCTGCATCGGCAAGCGATGGTGCTGATCGTTGGTGGTTGGGAGCCAATGCAGGGAAGGTGGGTGTGCGGTTCATTGCCGGTGCATGCTCCGTATCCTGTGATGAAAGTGTCCATGAGCATGCACAGTTGCGCGGAGCAGGACTCGGGAGCTATAAGTATATACATAATCCATATACAGGTAGCCCTCAGTTTACGCAGGGGTTAGGTTCCAGAAGGAATGGTTGTAAATCGAAAACATTGTAAATTGAAACTCATGGGAAGTGAGGGAGTTAGGTTCCAGGCCCCTCTCATAATTGTCATAAGTAACATCTAATACATTATTGTTTTTAAAGCTTTGAAATGAAGACTTTAAATGCTAAACAGCATTATAAACCTAATAATATATATTGTATCATCATCAAACTAAGTTTAATGAACAAAAACATTTGCTAACAGCACCTAATAAAATAATTACACAACAGACTGCATCATCATCAAACTAAGTTTAATGAACAAAAACATTTTCTCCAACATTGGTGTGTCCGGTCCACGGCGTCATCCATAACTTGTGGGAATATTCTCTTCCCCAACAGGAAATGGCAAAGAGCACAGCAAAAGCTGTCCATATAGTCCCTCCTAGGCTCCGCCCACCCCAGTCATTCTCTTTGCCGCTGAACAAGCAGCATCTCCACGGAGATGGTGAAGAGTATGTGGTTTAGTTGTAGTTTCTCTTGTTAAGTGTAGTCAGTCCACGGGTCATCCATTACTTATGGAATATATCTCTTCCTAACAGGAAGCTGCAAGAGGATCACCCAAGCAGAGCTGCTATATAGCTCCTCCCCTCACATGTCATATTCAGTCATTCTCTTGCAGCCTAACTAAAGATAGGTCGCTGTGAGAGGTCTGTGGTGTTTTTTAACTTAGTTTATTTCTACAATCAAAAGTTTGTTATTTTAAATGGCACCGGAGTGTGCTGTTTATTCTCAGGCAGCATTAGAAGAAGAATCTGCCTGTGTTTTCTATGATCTTAGCAGACGTAACTAAGATCCACTGGCTGTTCTCATCTGAGGAGTGAGGTAACTTCAGAGAAGGGGAATAGCATGCAGGGTCCCCCTGCAAATGAGGTATGTGCAGTAAATTATTTTTCTGAGGAATGGAATTGACTGAGAAAATACTGCTGATACCATTGTAAAGTAAGTTCAGCCTTAAATGCAGTGATAGCGACTGGTATTAGGCTGATGAGTGTGTGTACACTGAATGTATTTTTCTAAGGAATGGAATTGACTCTGAAAATACTGTTAATACTGAAATAATGTATGAGCCTTAACTGCAGTAAAAGCGACTGGTAGCAGGCTTATTAATAACAATTCATAACTTTTCAAATGTATGTTTAAAACGTTTACTGGCATGTTAATCGTTTTTTGTGAGGTACTTGGTGATAAAACTTATTGGGGCATGATTTTTACCACATGGCCATCTTTGTTTTCTGCATAGAAACAGTTTTCTGAGCTTCCCCACTGTTGTAATATGAGTGGGAGGGGCCTATTTTAGCGCTTTTTTGCGCAGTAAAAATTCAGTCACAATCTGTCTACTTCATCCTCCATGATCCAGATCGTCTCTAGAGAGCTCAGGGGTCTTCAAAATTCATTTTGAGGGAGGTAATCAGTCACAGCAGACCTGTGACAGTGTGTTTTGACTGTGAGAAAAACGTTAATTATTAAATTGTTATCCGTTTTTGGGTATTAAGGGGTTAATCATCCATTTGCTGGTGGGTGCAATCCTTTGCTAACTTAATACATTTACTGTGAAAAATTGGTTGCTATAACTATTTTGGCTCATTGTTATTTCAACTGTGACAGCTTTTTGTGCTTCTTAAAGGCACAGTAGCGTTTTTTATATTGCTTGTAAATTTATTTAGAAAAGTATTTCCAAGCTTGCTAGTCTCATTGCTAGTCTGTTTAAACATTTCTGACACAGATGAATCTCTTTGTTCACTATGTTTAAAGGCCAATGTGGAGCCCAATAGAAATTTGTGTACTAATTGCATTGATGCTACTTTAAATAAAAGTCAATCTTTACATGTAAAGAAATTATCACCAGACAACGGGGGGGAAGTTATGCCGACTAACTCTCCTCACGTGTCAGTACCTTCGCCTCCCGCTCAGGAGGTGCGTGATTTTGTGGCGCCAAGTACATCAGGGAGGCCCTTACAAATCACTTTGCAAGACATGGCTACTGTTATGACAGAAGTATTATCTAAATTGCCAGAATTAAGAGGCAAGCGCGATAGCTCTGGGTTAAGGACAGAGCGCGCGGATGAGATGAGAGCCATGTCAGATACTGCGTCACAGTTTGCAGAACGTGAAGACGGAGAGCTTCATTCTGTGGGTGACGGATCTGATCCAGGGAGACTGGATTCAGAGATTTCTAATTTTAAATTTAAGCTTGAGAACCTCCGCATATTGCTAGGGGAGGTATTAGCGGCTCTGAATGATTGTAACACGGTTGCAATTCCAGAAAAATTATGTAGGTTGGATAGATACTATGCGGTACCGGTGTGTACTGACATGTTTCCTATACCTAAAAGGCTTACAGAGATTATTAGCAAGGAGTGGGATAGACCTGGTGTGCCTTTTTCCCCTCCTCCCATATTTAGGATAATGTTTCCTATAGACGCCACCACACGAGACTTATGGCAGACGGTCCCTAAGGTGGAGGGAGCAGTTTCTACTTTAGCTAAGCGTACCACTATCCCGGTGGAGGATAGTTGTGCCTTTTCAGATCCAATGGATAAGAAATTAGAGGGTTACCTTAAGAAAATGTTTGTTCAACAAGGTTTTATCTTACAGCCCCTTGCATGCATTGCGCCTGTCACTGCTGCGGCGGCATTCTGGTTTGAGTCTCTGGAAGAGGCCATTCGCACAGCTCCATTGGATGAAATTATGAACAAGCTTAAAGCACTTAAGCTAGCTAACGCATTTGTTTCTGATGCCGTTGTACATTTAACAAAACTTACGGCTAAGAACTCCGGATTCGCCATCCAAGCGCGCAGAGCGCTATGGCTTAAATCCTGGTCAGCTGACGTGACTTCTAAATCTAAATTGCTTAATATTCCTTTCAAAGGGCAGACCTTATTCGGGCCCGGTTTGAAAGAAATTATAGCTGACATTACGGGAGGTAAGGGCCATGCTCTACCTCAGGACAGGGCCAAATCAAAGGCCAAACAGTCTAATTTTCGTGCCTTTCGTAACTTCAAGGCAGGAGCAGCATCAACTTCCTCCGCTCCAAAACAGGAAGGAGCTGTTGCTCGTTACAGGCAGGGCTGGAAAGTTAACCAGTCCTGGAACAAGGGCAAGCAGGCCAAGAAACCTGCTGCTGCCCCCAAGACAGCATGAAGAGAGGGCCCCCTATCCGGAAACGGATCTAGTGGGGGGCAGACTTTCTCTCTTCGCCCAGGCTTGGGCAAGAGATGTCCAGGATCCCTGGGCGTTGGAGATCATATCTCAGGGATATCTCCTGGACTTCAAAACTTCTCCTCCACGAGGGAGATTTCATCTTTCAAGGTTATCAGCAAACCAAATAAAGAAAGAGGCGTTTCTACGCTGTGTACAAGACCTCTTACTAATGGGGGTGATCCACCCAGTTCCGCGGACGGAACACGGGCAGGGATTCTATTCAAATCTATTTGTGGTTCCCAAGAAAGAGGGAACCTTCAGACCAATCTTGGACTTAAAAATCCTAAACAAATTTCTAAGAGTTCCATCATTCAAAATGGAAACTATTCGAACCATCCTTCCCATGATCCAAGAGGGTCAGTACATGACCACAGTGGACTTAAAGGATGCCTACCTTCACATACCGATTCACAAGGATTATTATCGGTACCTAAGATTTGCTTTCCTAGACAGGCATTACCAGTTTGTAGCTCTTCCCTTCGGATTAGCTACGGCTCCAAGAATCTTTACAAAGGTTCTGGGCTCACTTCTGGCGGTACTAAGACCGCGAGGCATAGCGGTGACTCCGTACCTAGACGACATTCTGATACAAGCGTCAAGTTTTCAAACTGCCAAGTCTCATACAGAGATAGTTCTGGCATTTCTGAGGTCGCATGGGTGGAAGGTGAACGTGGAAAAGAGTTCTCTATTACCACTTACAAGCGTTCCCTTTCTAGGGACTCTTATAGATTCTGTAGAGATGAAAATTTACCTGACAGAGGCCAGGTTATCAAAACTTCTAAATGCTTGCCGTGTCCTTCATTCCATTCCACACCCGTCAGTAGCTCAGTGCATGGAAGTAATCGGCTTAATGGTAGCGGCAATGGACATAGTACCATTTGCGCGCCTGCATCTCAGACCGCTGCAATTGTGCATGCTAAGTCAGTGGAACGGGGATTACTCAGATTTGTCCCCCCTACTAAATCTGGATCAAGAGACCAGAGATTCTCTTCTATGGTGGCTTTCTCGGCCACATCTGTCCAAGGGGATGACCTTTCGCAGGCCAGATTGGACGATTGTAACAACAGACGCCAGCCTTCTAGGCTGGGGCGCAGTCTGGAACTCCCTGAAGGCTCAGGGATTATGGACTCAGGAGGAGAAACTCCTCCCAATAAATATTCTGGAATTAAGAGCAATATTCAATGCTCTCCTAGCTTGGCCTCAGTTAGCAACTCTGAGGTTCATCAGATTTCAGTCGGACAACATCACGACTGTGGCTTACATCAACCATCAAGGGGGAACCAGAAGTTCCCTAGCGATGTTGGAAGTCTCAAAGATAATTCGCTGGGCAGAGTCTCACTCTTGCCACCTGTCAGCGACAGACTTTTCATCCGGGGGAGTGGGAACTTCATCCGGAGGTCTTTGCTCAACTGATTCATCGTTGGGGCAAACCAGATCTGGATCTCATGGCGTCTCGCCAGAACGCCAAGCTTCCTTGTTACGGATCCAGGTCCAGGGACCCGGGAGCGGTGCTGATAGATGCTCTGACAGCCCCTTGGGTCTTCAACATGGCTTATGTGTTTCCACCATTCCCGATGCTTCCTCGTTTGATTGCCAAGATCAAACAGGAGAGAGCTTCGGTGATTCTGATAGCGCCTGCGTGGCCACGCAGGACCTGGTATGCAGACCTAGTGGACATGTCGTCCTGTCCACCGTGGTCTCTGCCTCTGAGACAGGACCTTCTAATTCAGGGTCCTTTCAACCATCCAAATCTAATTTCTCTGAGGCTGACTGCATGGAGATTGAACGCTTGATTCTATCAAAGCGTGGCTTCTCGGAGTCGGTTATTGATACCTTAATACAGGCTAGGAAGCCTGTTACCAGAAAAATTTACCATAAGATATGGCGTAAATATTTATATTGGTGCGAATCCAAGAGTTACTCATGGAGTAAGGTTAGGATTCCTAGTCTATTGTCCTTTCTACAAGAGGGTTTAGAAAAGGGCTTATCTGCTAGTTCGTTAAAGGGACAGATTTCTGCTCTGTCTATTCTTCTACACAAACGTCTGGCTGAAGTTCCAGACGTTCAGGCTTTTTGTCAGGCTTTAACTAGGATTAAGCCTGTGTTTAAGACTGTTGCTCCGCCGTGGAGCTTAAACTTAGTTCTTAATGTTCTTCAAGGCGTTCCATTTGAACCCCTTCATTCCATTGATATCAAGCTGTTATCCTGGAAGGTTTTGTTTTTGATGGCTATTTCCTCGGCTCGAAGAGTCTCTGAGTTATCTGCCTTACATTGTGATTCTCCTTATCTGATTTTTCATTCAGACAAGGTAGTTCTGCGTACTAAACCTGGGTTTTTACCTAAGGTAGTTACTAACAGGAATATCAATCAAGAGATTGTTGTTCCATCACTGTGTCCTAACCCTTCTTCAAAGAAGGAACGACTTTTGCATAATCTGGACGTAGTCCGTGCCCTGAAGTTCTATTTGCAGGCAACTAAAGATTTTTGTCAAACTTCTTCCCTGTTTGTCGTTTACTCTGGACAGAGAAGAGGTCAAAAGGCTTCGGCTACCTCTCTCTCTTTTTGGCTTCGTAGCATAATACGTTTAGCCTATGAGACTGCTGGACAGCAGCCTCCTGAAAGGATTACAGCTCATTCTACTAGAGCTGTGGCTTCCACCTGGGCCTTTAAAAATGAGGCCTCTGTTGAACAGATTTGCAAGGCTGCGACTTGGTCTTCGCTTCACACCTTTTCAAAATTTTACAAATTTGACACTTTTGCTTCTTCGGAGGCTATTTTTGGGAGAAAGGTACTTCAGGCAGTGGTTCCTTCTGTTTAATGTTCCTGCCTTGTCCCTCCCTTCATCCGTGTACTTTAGCTTTGGTATTGGTATTCCATAAGTAATGGATGACCCGTGGACTGACTACACTTAACAGGAGAAAACATAATTTATGCTTACCTGATAAATTTATTTCTCTTGTAGTGTAGTCAGTCCACGGCCCGCCCTGTCTTTAAGGCAGATCTAAATTTTAATTAAACTCCAGTCACCACTGCACCCTATGGTTTCTCCTTTCTCGTCTGCTTTGGTCGAATGACTGAATATGACATGTGAGGGGAGGAGCTATATAGCAGCTCTGCTTGGGTGATCCTCTTGCAGCTTCCTGTTAGGAAGAGATATATTCCATAAGTAATGGATGACCCGTGGACTGACTACACTACAAGAGAAATAAATTTATCAGGTAAGCATAAATTATGTTTTTTTATTCTACTATCAAGAGTTTGTTATTTTAAAATAGTGCTGGTATGTACTATTTACTCTGAAACAGAAAAGGGTGAAGAGTTCTGTTTGTGAGAGGAGTATGATTTTAGCAGCAGTAACTAAAATCGTTTTCTGTTCCCACACAGGACTGTTGAGATGAGATAACTTCAGTTGGGGGGAACAGTTGGCAGACTTTTCTGCTTAAGGTATGACTAGCCATATTTCTAACAAGACTGTGTAATGCTGGAAGGCTGTCATTTTCCCCTCATGGGGACTGGTAAGCCATTTTCTTAGTCTCAAACAGAATAAAGGGCTTAATATGGGCTATAAAACTGGTACACACTTTTATGGGCTAGATCGATTGCTTTATTTGGGCATTTTATACAGTTTGATGTTGAAATTCACACTTTATATCTTTGGGGAACGTTTTTTTACGTCAGGCACTGGTTTAGACACCTTCCCAGTCAGGAAGGGCCTTCTCTGTAGTAGGCAGAGCCTCATTTTCGCGCCATTACTGCGCAGTTACTTTTGAGAGCAGTACATGCAGCTGCATGTGTGTGGGTCTGGAAGTAGTTGGAAAAGTTCCTAGAAGGCTTCATTTGGTATCGTATACCCCCCTGGGTTTGGTAAAGTCGCAGCAAAGGCTGGAGCTGGGACTGTAGAGGGGTTAAAACTGTAAACGGCTCCGGTTTCCTCATTTTAAGGGTTAAAGGTCTGAAATTGGGGTGCAATGCTTTGAGACACTGTGGTGAAAATTTGGTTAAAATTGAACAATTCCTTCATAGTTTCACATATTCAGTAAAAAAGTGTGCCCTGTTTAAAATTTAAAGAGACAAAAACGGTTTTTGTACTTTATTGGCAAGTTTAAGCCTGTTTAACATGTCTGTGCCTTCAGATAGACTATGTTCTGTATGTATGGAAGCCAATGTGTCTCCCCCTTCAAATATGTGTGATAATTGTGCCATAGCGTCCAAACAAAGTAAGGACAGTAATGCCACAGATAGTAAAGTTGCCCAAGATGATTCATCAGATGAAGGGAGTAGACATAGTTCTACATCATCTCCTTCTGTGTCTACACCAGTTTTGCCCACTCAGGAGACCCCTAGTACTTCTAGCGCGCCAATGCTTGTTACTATGCAACAATTGACGGCAGTAATGGATAACTCCATAGCAAATATTTTATCCAAGATGCCTGCATTTCAGAGAAAGCGCGATTGCTCTGTTTTAAACATTGTAGAGCAGGAGGGCGCTGATGATAATTGCTCTGTCATACCCTCACACCAATCTGGAGTGGCCATGAGGGAGGTTTTGTCAGATGGGGAAATTTCTGATTCAGGTAGAATTTCTCAACAGGCAGAACCTGATGTTGTGACATTTAAATTTAAATTAGAGCATCTCCGCGCACTGCTTAAGGAGGTGCTATCTACTCTGGATGATTGTGACAACCTGGTCATTCTAGAAAAATTGTGCACGATGGACAAGTTCCTAGAGGTTCCGGTGCACCCCGACGCTTTTCCTATACCCAAGCGGGTGGCGGACATAGTGAATAAGGTGTGGGAGAAGCCCGGCATACCTTTTGTCCCCCCTCCTATATTTAAGAAATTATTTCCTATGGTCGACCCCAGAAAGGACTTATGGCAGACAGTCCCTAAGGTCGAGGGGGCAGTTTCTACACTAGCCAAGCGCACTACTATTCCTATCGAGGATAATTGTGCTTTCAAAGATCCTATGGATAAAAAATTGGAGGGTTTGCTTAAAAGGATTTTTGTACAGCAAGGTTACCTCCTGCAACCTATTTCGTGCATTATTCCTGTCACTACAGCAGCGTGGTTCTGGTTCGAGGAACTAGAAAAGTCGCTCAGTAGAGAGACTCCGTATGAGGAGGTTATGGACAGAATTCACGCACTTAAGTTAGCTAATTCCTTTATTTTAGATGCCGCTTTGCAGTTAGCTAGATTGTCGGCGAAAAATTCAGGGTTTGCAATTGTGGCGCGCAGAGCGCTCTGGCTAAAGTCTTGGTCAGCGGATGTATCTTCCAAGACAAAATTGCTTAATATCCCTTTCAAGTGTAAAACCCTTTTTGGGCCAGAATTGAAAGAGATTATCTCAGACATCACTGGGGGTAAGGGCCATGCCCTCCCACAAGATAGGCCTTTCAAGGCCAAGAATAAGTCTAATTTTCGTTCCTTTCGCAATTTCAGGAACGGACCGGCCTCCAACTCTGCAGCCTCTAGACAAGAGGGTAATGCTTCGCAAACCAAACCAGCTTGGAAACCGATGCAAGGCTGGAACAAGGGTAAGCAGGCCAAGAAGCCTGCTGCTGCTACCAAAACAGCATGAAGGAGTAGCCCCCGATTCGGGACCGGATCTAGTAGGGGGCAGACTCTCTCTCTTCGCTCAGGCTTGGGCAAGAGATGTTCAGGATCCCTGGGCATTAGAAATAGTTTCTCAGGGTTATCTTCTGGAATTCAAGGAACTACCCCCAAGGGGAAGGTTCCACATGTCTCACTTATCTTCAAACCAAATAAAGAGACAGGCATTCTTACATTGTGTAGAAGACCTGTTAAAAATGGGAGTGATACACCCAGTTCCAACTGTGGAACAAGGACGGGGGTTTTACTCAAATCTGTTTGTAGTTCCCAAAAAAGAGGGAACCTTCAGACCAATTCTGGATTTAAAGATTCTAAACAAATTTCTCAGAGTGCCATCGTTCAAAATGGAAACTATTCGAACGATTTTACCTGCAATCCAGGAGGGTCAATTTATGACTACCGTGGATCTGAAGGATGCGTATCTACATATTCCTATCCACAAAGATCATCATCAGTTCCTAAGGTTCGCCTTTGTGGACAAACATTACCAGTTTGTGGCTCTCCCATTCGGGCTAGCCACTGCTCCAAGGATTTTCACAAAGGTGCTCGGGTCCCTTCTAGCGGTTCTAAGACCAAGGGGCATTGCAGTGGCACCTTACTTGGACGACATTCTGATACAAGCGTCGTCTCTTTCAAAGGCAAAGGCTCACACAGACATCGTTCTGGCCTTTCTCAGATCTCACGGGTGGAAGGTGAACATAGAAAAAAGTTCCCTGTCTCCGTCGACAAGAGTTCCTTTCTTGGGGACAATAATAGATTCTTTAGAAATGAAGATTTTCCTGACAGATGTCAGAAAGTCAAAACTTCTAAACGCTTGTCAAGTTCTTCACTCTGTTCCACGACCTTCCATAGCTCAGTGCATGGAAGTAGTAGGGTTGATGGTTGCAGCAATGGACATAGTTCCTTTTGCGCGAATTCATCTAAGACCATTACAACTGTGCATGCTGAAACAGTGGAATGGGGACTATACAGACTTGTCTCCAGTGATTCAAGTAGATCAGAAGACCAGAGACTCACTACGTTGGTGGCTAACCCAGGATCACCTGTCCCAGGGAAGGAGCTTCCGCAGACCAGAGTGGGTCATCGTCACGACCGACGCCAGTCTAGTGGGCTGGGGCGCGGTCTGGGACTCCCTGAAAGCTCAGGGTCTATGGTCTCGGGAAGAGTCTCTTCTCCCGATAAACATTCTGGAACTGAGAGCGATATTCAATACTCTCAGGGCTTGGCCTCAACTAGCAAAGGCCAGATTCATAAGATTCCAATCAGACAACATGACGACTGTTGCTTACATCAACCATCAGGGGGGAACAAGGAGTTCCCTGGCGATGAGAGAAGTGACCAAAATCATAAAATGGGCAGAGGATCACTCCTGCCACCTATCTGCGATCCACATCCCAGGAGTGGAAAACTGGGAGGCGGATTACCTGAGTCGTCAGACATTCCATCCGGGGGAGTGGGAACTCCACCCGGAGATTTTTGCCCAGTTGACCCAATTATGGGCATTCCGGACATGGATCTGATGGCGTCTCGTCAGAACTTCAAGGTTCCTTGCTACGGGTCAAGATCCAGAGATCCCAAGGCGACTCTAGTGGATGCATTAGTAGCGCCTTGGACCTTCAACCTAGCTTATTTGTTTCCACCGTTTCCTCTCATTCCCAGGCTGGTAGCCAGGATCAAACAGGAGAGGGCCTCGGTGATTTTGATAGCTCCTGCGTGGCCACGTAGGACTTGGTATGCAGACCTGGTGAATATGTCATCGGCTCCACCATGGAAGCTACCTTTGAGACAGGATCTTCTAGTACAGGGTCCATTCGAACATCCAAATCTAGTTTCTCTCCAGCTGACGGCTTGGAAATTGAACGCTTGATTTTATCTAAGCGTGGGTTTTCGGATTCTGTGATTGATACTCTGGTACAAGCCAGAAAACCTGTAACTAGAAAGATTTACCATAAAATATGGAAAAGATATATCTGTTGGTGTGAATCCAAGGGATTCTCATGGAGTAAGTTTAAAATTCCTAGGATCCTTTCCTTTCTCCAAGAAGGTTTGGATAAGGGATTATCAGCGAGTTCTCTAAAAGGACAGATTTCTGCTTTATCTGTCTTGTTACACAAACGACTGGCAGCTGTGCCAGATGTTCAAGCTTTTGTTCAGGCTTTGGTCAGGATCAAGCCTGTTTACAGACCTTTGACTCCTCCCTGGAGTCTGAATTTAGTTCTTTCAGTTCTTCAAGGGGTTCCGTTTGAACCTCTACATTCCATAGATATCAAAATGTTATCTTGGAAAGTTCTGTTTTTGGTTGCTATTTCTTCTGCTAGAAGAGTTTCTGAGTTATCTGCTCTGCAGTGTAATCCGCCCTATCTGGTGTTCCATTCAGATAAGGTTGTTTTGCGTACTAAACCTGGTTTCCTTCCAAAGGTTGTTTCCAACAAGAATATTAACCAGGAAATAGTTGTGCCTTCTTTGTGTCCGAATCCAGTTTCAAAGAAGGAACGTTTGTTACATAATTTAGATGTAGTACGTGCTTTAAAGTTCTATTTAGAAGCAACAAAGGATTTCAGACAAACGTCTTCTCTGTTTGTCGTTTATTCTGGCAAGAGGAGAGGTCAAAAAGCTACTGCTACCTCTCTTTCCTTTTGGCTGAAAAGCATCATCCGATTGGCTTACGAGACTGCCGGACGGCAGCCTCCCGAACGAATCACAGCTCACTCTACTAGGGCTGTGGCTTCCACATGGGCCTTCAAGGACGAGGCTTCTGTTGATCAGATATGTAAGGCAGCGACTTGGTCTTCCCTGCACACTTTTGCCAAATTCTACAAATTTGATACTTTTGCTTCTTCGGAGGCTATTTTTGGGAGAAAGGTTTTGCAAGCCGTGGTGCCTTCTGTTTAGGTAACCTGATTGGCTCCCTCCCTTCATCCGTGTCCTAAAGCTTTGGTATTGGTTCCCACAATTTATGGATGACGCCGTGGACCGGACACACCAATGTTGGAGAAAACAGAATTTATGCTTACCTGATAAATTACTTTCTCCAACGGTGTGTCCGGTCCACGGCTCGCCCTGGTTTTTTAATCAGGTTTGATAAATTTCTTTCTTTAACTACAGTCACCACGGCACCCTATGGTTTCTCCTTTTTTTCTCCTGTCCGTCGGTCGAATGACTGGGGTGGGCGGAGCCTAGGAGGGACTATATGGACAGCTTTTGCTGTGCTCTTTGCCATTTCCTGTTGGGGAAGAGAATATTCCCACAAGTTATGGATGACGCCGTGGACCGGACACACCGTTGGAGAAAGTAATTTATCAGGTAAGCATAAATTCTGTTTTTTCTATTGTAAAGGTGTATCCAGTCCACGGGTTCATCCATAACTTGTGGGATATTCTCCTTCCCAACAGGAAGCTGCAAGAGGACACCCACAGCAGAGCTGTCTATATAGCTCCTCCCCTAACTGCCACACCCAGTCATTCTCTTGCAGCTCTCGACAAGAAAGGAAGTATCAAAAGAGATGTGGTGACATAGTGTAGTTTTTACCTTCAATCAAAAGTTTGTTATTTTTAAACGGTACCGGCGTTGTACTGTTTTTACTCTCAGGCAGAAATTGGAAGAAGAATCTGCCTGGAGGTTGATGATCTTAGCGGTTTGTAACTAAGGTCCATTGCTGTTCTCACACATAACTGAAGAGTATGGAAAGAAAACTTCAGTTGGGGGGACGGTCTGCATATTGCCTGCTTTGAGGTATGTTCAGTATATTTTTTTCTAGAGAGATGATAAGGTCTAGAAAATGCTGACAGTGCCTGGTATATTTAAGGTAAGCCTGATACAGTGATTTAACAACAACTGGGATCATGCTTGCAAAAAGGGATAATATTCATGTTAATACCTATATTACTTAGTGTAAAAACGTTTGCATGATTTATAAATAAAAACGTTTTTTCTCTGAGGGTGATAAATCTTTACTTGGGGCCTAGTTTCCACATGGCTTGTTAGATTACTCCTAGGAGTACTTTTTTAAGGCCCTCTGACTTTGAGTGCATGGTGGGAGGGGCCTATTTTCGTTTTCAGTCTGAGACATCCAGCTTCCCTGAAGGAGTCCTCTGGCTTATAGGACCTCTATAGAGGGTTTTGTTCCTGCAAAAATCATTTTTAAGGGCAGGTAGGAGCCACAGCAGAGCTGTGGCAGTGTGTTTGACTGTTTGTTAACAGGTTTAATGTTTTTCTAATTCGTTTTTGGGCCTGAGGGGATAATCATCTATTTGCAAGTGGGTGCAATGCTGCTTTAGTCCCTTATACACACTGTTTTTTCACTGTTTTGCAGTTTATGTGGTAGTTTTTTTCTCTTAAAGGCACAGTACCGTTTTTTATTATTGCTTTTTTCACATTTATTAAAGTGTTTTCCAAGCTTGCTGGTCTCATTACTAGTCTGTTAAACATGTCTGACATAGAGGAAACTCCTTGTTCATTATATTTAGAAGCCATTGTGGAACCCCCTCTTAGAATGTGTACCAAATGCACTGACCTTTCTATAAGTTATAAAGACCATATTATGGCTTTTAAAAAATGTATCACCTGAGGTTTCTGAGACTGACAAAAGGGAGGTTATGCCAACTAGCTCTCCCCACGTGTCAGAACCTATAACTCCCGCTCAAGGGACGCCAAGTACATCTAGCGCGTCCAATGCGTTTACTTTACAAGACATGGCAGCAGTTATGAATCATACCCTCACAGAGGTATTGTCCAAACTGTCAGGGTTACAAGGAAAGCGGGACAGCTCTGGGGCTAGAACAAATACGTCTGATATACCCTCACAATGTGCAGAAGTTGAAGCAGGAGAGCTTCTATCTGTGGGTGACTTCTCTGATTCAGGGAAGGCGTTACTTCAGTCTGACTCTGAAATGACAGCATTTAAATTTAAGCTTGAACACCTCCGCGTGTTGCTCAGGGAGGTTTTAGCGACTCTGGATGACTGTGACACCATTGTAGTCCCAGAGAAATTGTGTAAAATGGACAAATACTTTGCAGTGCCTGTTTACACTGATGTTTTTCCAATCCCTAAGAGGTTTTCAGAAATTATTACTAAGGAATGGGATAGACCAGGTGTGCCGTTCTCTCCCCCTCCTGCTTTTAAGAAAATGTTTCCTATAGATGCCGCTACACGAGACTTGTGGCAGACGGTCCCTAAGGTGGAGGGAGCAGTCTCTACCCTAGCTAAGCGTACAACTATTCCTGTTGAGGACAGTTGTGCTTTCCTAGATCCTATGGATAAGAAATTAGAGGGTTTCCTTAAGAAAATCTTTATACAACAAGGTTTTATTCTCCAGCCTCTTGCATGCATTGCCCCAGTCACTGCTGCAGCGGCTTTCTGGTTCGAGTCTCTGGAGGAGGCTTTACAGGTAGAGACCCCGTTGGATGATATCCTTGACAGGCTTAAAGCTCTTAAGTTAGCCAATTCATTTATTTCTGATGCCGTTTTTCATTTAACCAAGCTAACGGCTAAAAATTCAGGTTTTGCCATTCAGGCACGTAGGGCGCTATGGCTTAAATCCTGGTCAGCTGATGTCACTTCAAAGTCTAAACTTCTCAAGATCCCCTTCAAAGGGCAGACCCTATTTGGGCCTGGACTGAAGGAGATCATTTCTGATATTACTGGAGGAAAAGGCCACATCCTTCCCCAGGATAGGTCCAACAAGTTAAGGACCAAACAGACGAATTTTCGTTCCTTTCGAAACTTCAAGAGTGGCGCAGCTTCATCTTCCTCTTCTACAAAACAAGAGGGAAATTTTGCCCAGTCCAAGCCGGTCTGGAGACCTAACCAGGCTTGGAACAAGGGGAAACAGGCCAAAAAGCCTGCTGCTGCCTCTAAGACAGCATGAAGGAGTAGTCCCCGATCCGGGACCAGATCTAGTGGGGGGCAGACTTTCTCTCTTTGCCCAGGCTTGGGCAAGAGACGTCCAGGATCCCTGGGCTCTGGAGATTGTTTCCCAGGGATATCTTCTGGATTTCAAAGCTTCATCTCCAAAGGGGAGATTTCATCTCTCACAATTATCTGCAAACCAGATAAAGAGAGAGGCATTCTTACATTGCGTTCAAGACCTACTAGTTATGGGAGTGATCCACCCAGTTCCAAAGGAGGAACAGGGGCAGGGCTTCTATTCAAATCTGTTTATAGTTCCCAAGAAAGAGGGAACTTTCAGACCAATCTTGGATCTCAAGATCCTAAACAAATTTCTCAGGGTCCCATCCTTCAAGATGGAGACTATTCGAACCATCCTACCTATGATCCAGGAGGGTCAATATATGACTACCGTGGATTTAAAGGATGCTTATCTACATATTCCGATACACAGGGATCATCATCAGTTTCTCAGGTTTGCCTTCCTAGACAGGCATTACCAGTTTGTGGCTCTTCCCTTCGGGTTAACCACGGCACCAAGAATCTTTACGAAGGTTCTAGGGTCCCTTCTGGCGGTTCTAAGACCGCGGGGTATAGCAGTAGCCCCTTACCTAGACGACATCCTGATACAGGCGTCAACTTTTCATATCGCCAGGTCCCATACGGACATTGTTCTGGTATTCCTAAGGTCTCACGGGTAGAAGGTGAACGAAGGAAAGAGTTCTCTCTCACCTCTCACAAGAGTTTCCTTCCTAGGAACTCTGATAGATTCAGTAGAAATGAAGATTTATCTGACAGAGGTCAGGTTGTCAAAACTTCTAACTTCCTGCCGTGCTCTTTATTCCATTTCTCGTCCGTCAGTGGCTCAGTGTATGGAGGTAATCGGATTAATGGTAGCGGCAATGGACATAGTTCCGTTTGCCCGTCTACATCTCAGACCACTGCAACTTTGCATGCTCAATCAGTGGAATGGGGATTACACAGATTTGTCCCCTCTACTAAATCTGGATCAAGAGACCAGGGATTCTCTTCTCTGGTGGCTATCTCGGGTCCATCTGTCCAAGGGAATGAGTTTGCACAGGCCAGAATGGACTATAGTAACGACAGATGCCAGCCTTCTGGGCTGGGGTGCAGTCTGGAACTCCCTGAAGGCTCAGGGTTCGTGGACTCAGGAGGAGGCCCTCCTTCCGATAAACATTCTGGAACTAAGAGCGATATTCAATGCTCTTCAGGCTTGGCCTCAGCTAGCTGCGGTCAAGTTCATCAGATTTCAGTCGGACAACATCACGACTGTAGCCTATATCAACCATCAGGGGGGAACAAGGAGCCCCCTGGCAATGTTGGAAGTTTCAAAGATAATTCTATGGGCAGAGGTTCACTCTTGCCATCTCTCAGCTATCCATATCCCAGGAGTAGAGAACTGGGAGGCGGATTTTCTAAGTCGGCAGACTTTTCATCCGGGGGAGTGGGAGCTCCATCCGGAGGTATTTGCCCAGTTGATCCAACTTTGGGGCAAACCAGAACTGGATCTATTGCGTCTCGTCAGAACGCCAAGCTTCCTTGTTACGGGTCCAGGTCCAGGGATCCCAAGGCAGCGCTGATAGATGCTCTAGCAGTGCCCTGGTCCTTCAGCCTGGCTTATGTGTTTCCACTGTTTCCTCTGCTCCCTCGTCTGATTGCCAAGATCAAGCAGGAGAGAGCTTCGGTGATCTTGATAGCCCCTGCGTGGCCACGCAGGACCTGGTATGCAGATCTGGTGGACATGTCATCCTTTCCACCATGGACTCTGCCGCTAAGGCAGGACCTTCTACTTCAAGGTTCCTTCAAACATCCAAATCTAATTTCTCTACGTCTGACTGCTTGGAGATTGAACGCTTGATTCTATCAAAGCGTGGTTTTTCCGAATCAGTCATTGATACCTTAATTCAGGCTCGAAAGCCTGTCACCAGGAAAATCTATCATAAGATATGGTGTAAATATCTTCATTGGTGTGAATCCAAGGGTTACTCATGGAGTAAGGTCAGGATTCCTAGGATATTATCTTTTCTCCAAGAAGGATTGGAGAAGGGATTGTCAGCTAGTTCCTTAAAGGGACAGATTTCTGCTCTGTCTATTCTTTTGCACAAACTTCTGGCTGAGGTTTCAGGCGTTTTGTCAGGCTTTAGTTAGAATCAAGCCTGTGTTTAAACCTGTTGCTCCGCCATGGAGTTTAAATTTAGTTCTTCAAGGGGTTCCATTTGAAGCTTTTATCTTGGAAAGTTCTATTTTTAGTAGCTATCTCCTCGGCTCAAAGAGTTTCGGAGTTATCTGCTTTACAGTGTGATTCCCCTTATCTGATTTTCCATGCAGATAAGGTAGTGTTACGTACCAAACCTGGGTTTCTCCAACATTGGTGTGTCCGGTCCACGGCGTCATCCTTACTTGTGGGAATATCTCTTCCCCAACAGGAAATGGCAAAGAGTCCCAGCAAAGCTGGCCATATAGTCCCTCCTAGGCTCCGCCCACCCCAGTCATTCTCTTTTCCGTTGCACAGGCAACATCTCCACGGAGATGGTTAAGAGTTTTTTTGGTGTTTAAATGTAGTTTTTATTCTTCTATCAAGTGTTTGTTATTTTAAAATAGTGCTGGTATGTACTATTTACTCTGAAACAGAAAAGGATGAAGATTTCTGTTTGTGAGAGGAAGATGATTTTAGCAGACAGTAACTAAAATCGATTGCTGTTTCCACATAGGACTGTTGAGATGAAGTAACTTCAGTTGGGGGAAACAGTTAGCAGACTTTTCTGCTTAAGGTATGACTAGCCATATTTCTAACAAGACCATGTAATGCTGGAAGGCTGTCATTTCCCCTCATGGGGACCGGTAAGCCATTTTCTTAGTCAAACAAACAGAATAAAGGGCTTAATATGGGCTAAAAAACTGGTAGACATTTTTATGGGCTAAATCGATTGCTTTATTTGGGCATTTTATTCATATTTATGCTGACAATTCGCATTTATAAACTTGGGGAACGTTTATTAAACGGCAGGCACTATGTTAGACACCTTTTCCAGTCAGGGGGCCTTCCTAGTTGTAGACTGAGCCTCATTTTCGCGCCATTACTGCGCAGTTGTTTTTTGAGAGCAGGGCATGCAGATGCATGTGTGAGGATCTGAAATTTGCTGGAAAAGCTTCTAGAAGGCGTTAATTGGTATCGTATTCCCCTCTGGGCTTGGTTGGGTCTCAGCAAAGGCTATAGCTGGGACTGTATAGGGGTTAAATTTGTAAACGGCTCCGGTTCCGTTATTTTAAGGGTTAAAGCTCTGAAATTTGGTGTGCAATACTCTTAATGCTTTAAGACACTGTGGTGAAAATTTGGTAATTTTTGAACAATTCCTTCATACTTTTTCACATATTCAGTAATAAAGTGTTTTCTGTTTAAAATTTAAAGAGACAGTAACGGTTTTGTTTTAAAACGTTTTTTGTGCTTTGTTGACAAGTTTAAGCCTGTTTAACATGTCTGTGCCTTCGGATAAGCTATGTTCTATATGTATGAAAGCCAATGTGTCTCCCCATTTAAATTTATGTGATAATTGTGCCATAGCGTCCAAACAAAGTAAGGACAGTACTGCCACAAATAATGAAATTGCCCAAGATGATTCCTCAGATGAGGGGAGTAAACATGATACTACATCATCTCCTACTGTGTCTACACCAGTTTTGCCCACACAGGAGGCCCCTAGTACATCTAGTGCGCCAATGCCTATTACCATGCAACAATTAACGGCTGTAATGGATAACTCCATAGCAAATATTTTTTCCAAAATGCCTACTTATCAGAGAAAGCTCTGTTTTAAACACTGAAGAGCAGGAGGGCGCTGATGATAATTGTTCTGTCATACCCTCACACCAATCTGAAGGGGCCATGAGGGAGGTTTTGTCAGATGGGGAAATTTCAGATTCAGGAAGAATTTCTCAACAAGCTGAACCTGATGTTGTGACATTTAAATTTAAATTAGAACATCTCCGCGCACTGCTTAAGGAGGTGTTATCTACTCTGGATGATTGTGACAACTTGATCATTCCAGAGAAATTATGCAAGATGGACAAGTTCCTAGAGGTTCCGGTGCACCCCGACGCTTTTCCTATACCCAAGCGGGTGGCGGACATAGTAAATAAGGAGTGGGAAAAGCCCGGCATACCTTTTGTTCCCCCCCCTATATTTAAGAAATTATTTCCTATGGTCGACCCCAGAAAGGACTTATGGCAGACAGTCCCTAAGGTCGAGGGGGCAGTTTCTACTCTAAACAAACGCACTACTATTCCTATCGAAGATAGTTGTGCTTTCAAAGATCCTATGGATAAAAAATTGGAGGGTTTGCTTAAAAAGATTTTTGTACAGCAAGGTTACCTTTTACAACCCATTTCGTGCATTGTTCCTGTCACTACAGCAGCGTGGTTCTGGTTCGAGGAACTAGAAAACTCGCTTAGTAGAGAGACTCCATATGAGGAGGTTATGGACCGAGTTCACGCACTTAAGTTGGCTAACTCTTTTATTTTAGATGCCGCTTTGCAATTAGCTAGATTAGCGGCGAAAAATTCAGGGTTTGCTATCGTGGCGCGCAGAGCGCTTTGGCTAAAGTCTTGGTCAGCGGATGTGTCATCCAAGACAAAATTGCTTAACATCCCTTTCAAAGGTAAAGCTCTATTTGGACCAGAATTGAAAGAGATTATTTCAGACATCACTGGGGGAAAGGGCCACGCCCTTCCACAAGATAGGCTTTTCAAGGCCAAAAATAAGTCTAATTTTTGTTCCTTTCGCAATTTCAGGAACGGACCGGCCTCTAATTCTGCATCCTCTAAGCAAGAGGGTAATGCCTCACAAGCCAAACCAGCCTGGAAACCGATGCAAGGCTGGAACAAGGGTAAGCAGGCCAAGAAGCCTGCCGCTGCTAAAAAAAACAGCATGAAGGAGTAGCCCCCGATCCGGGACCGGATCTAGTGGGGGGCAGACTCTCTCTCTTTGCTCAGGCTCTTTGCTCAGGCTTGGGCAAGAGATGTTCAGGATCCCTGGGCGCTAGAAATAGTTTCTCAGGGTTATCTCCTGGAATTCAGGGAACTACCCCCAAGGGGAAGGTTCCACATGTCTCACTTATCCTCAAACCAAATAAAGAGACAGGCGTTCTTACATTGTATAGAAGACCTGTTAAAGATGGGAGTGATTCACCCAGTTCCAATAAAGGAACAAGGAATGGGATTTTATTCCAATCTGTTCGTAGTTCCCAAAAAAGAGGGAACTTTCAGACCAATTTTGGATTTGAAGATACTAAACAAATTTCTCAGGGTACCATCGTTCAAGATGGAAACCATTCGAACGATTCTACCCACTATCCAGGAAAGTCAATTTATGACTACCGTGGATCTAAAGGATGCGTACCTACATATTCCTATCCACAAAGAACATCATCAGTTCCTAAGGTTCGCTTTTCTGGACAAGCATTACCAGTTTGTGGCCCTCCCATTCGGGTTAGCCACTGCTCCAAGGATTTTCACAAAGGTACTAGGGTCCCTTCTAGCGGTTCTAAGACCGAGGGGCATTGCAGTAGTACCTTACTTAGACGACATTCTAATACAAGCGTCGTCCCTGTCAAAAGCAAAGGCTCATACAGACATCGTTCTGGCCTTTCTCAGATCACACGGGTGGAAGGTGAACATAGAAAAAAGTTCTCTGTCTCCGTCGACAAGAGTTCCCTTCTTGGGAACAATAATAGATTCCTTAGAAATGAGGATTTTTCTGACAGAGGTCAGAAAGTCAAAACTTCTAAGCACTTGTCAAGTTCTTCATTCTGTTCCTCGTCCTTCCATAGCGCAGTGCATGGAAGTAGTAGGGTTGATGGTTGCAGCAATGGACATAGTTCCTTTTGCACGAATTCATCTAAGACCATTACAACTGTGCATGCTCAAACAGTGGAATGGGGACTATACAGACTTGTCTCCAATGATTCAAGTAGATCAGAAGACCAGAGATTCACTCCGTTGGTGGCTGACCCTGGACCATCTGTCCCAGGGAATGAGCTTCCGCAGACCAGAGTGGGTCATTGTCACGACCGACGCCAGTCTAGTGGGCTGGGGCGCGGTCTGGAAATCCCTGAAAGCTCAGGGTCTATGGTCTCGGGAAGAGTCTCTTCTCCCGATAAACATTCTGGAACTGAGAGCGATATTCAATGCTCTCAGGGCTTGGCCTCAACTAGCAACGGCCAGATTCATAAGGTTCCAATCAGACAACATGACGACTGTTGCGTATATCAATCATCAGGGGGGAACAAGGAGTTCCCTGGCGATGAAAGAAGTGACCAAAATAATTCAATGGGCGGAGGATCACTCCTGCCACCTGTCTGCGATCCACATCCCAGGTGTGGAAAACTGGGAGGCGGATTTTCTGAGTCGTCAGACATTCCATCCGGGAGAGTGGGAACTCCATCCGGAGATCTTTGCCCAAATAACTCAATTATGGGGCATTCCAGACATGGATCTGATGTCGTCTCGTCAGAACTTCAAGGTTCCTTGCTACGGGTCCAGATCCAGGGATCCCAAGGCGACTCTAGTAGATGCACTAGTAGCACCTTGGACCTTCAACCTAGCTTATGTATTTCCACCGTTTCCTCTCATTCCCAGGCTGGTAGCCAGGATCAATCAGGAGAGGGCCTCGGTGATCTTGATAGCTCCCGCGTGGCCACGCAGGACTTGGTATGCAGACCTGGTGAATATGTCATCGATTCCTCCATGGAAGCTACCTTTGAGACAGGACCTTCTTGTTCAGGGTCCATTCGAACATCCAAATCTGGTCTCCCTCCAGCTGACGGCTTGGAGATTGAACGCTTGATTCTATCGAAGCGTGGGTTTTCAGATTCTGTGATAGATACTCTGGTTCAGGCCAGAAAACCGGTAACTAGAAAGATTTACCATAAAATATGGAAAAGATATATCTGTTGGTGTGAATCCAAAGGATTCCCATGGAATAAGATAAAAATTCCTAAGATTCTCTCCTTTCTACAAGAAGGTTTGGAGAAAGGATTATCTGCAAGTTCTCTAAAGGGACAGATCTCTGCTTTATCTGTCTTACTACACAAAAGACTGGCAGCTGTGCCAGATGTTCAAGCATTTGTTCAGGCTCTGGTCAGGATCAAGCCTGTTTACAGACCTTTGACTCCTCCCTGGAGTCTAAATCTAGTTCTTTCAGTTCTTCAAGGGGTTCCGTTTGAACCTTTACATTCCATAGATATTAAGTTACTATCTTGGAAAGTTTTGTTTTTGGTTGCTATTTCTTCTGCTAGAAGAGTTTCAGAGTTATCTGCTGTGCAGTGTTCTCCGCCCTATCTGGTGTTCCATGCAGATAAGGTGGTTTTGCGTACTAAGCCTGGTTTTCTTCCTAAGGTTGTTTCTAACAAAAATATTAACCAGGAGATAGTTGTACCTTCTTTATGTCCGAATCCAGTTTCAAAGAAGGAACGTTTGTTACACAATTTGGACGTAGTCCGTGCTCTAAAATTCTATTTAGAGGCTACAAAAGATTTCAGACAAACATCTTCCTTGTTTGTTGTTTATTCTGGTAAAAGGAGAGGTCAAAAAGCGACTTCTACCTCTCTTTCCTTTTGGCTTAAAAGCATCATCCGATTGGCTTATGAGACTGCCGGACGGCAGCCTCCTGAAAGAATCACAGCTCACTCCACTAGGGCTGTGGCTTCCACATGGGCCTTCAAGAACGAGGCTTCTGTTGACCAGATATGTAAGGCAGCGACTTGGTCTTCACTGCACACTTTTGCCAAATTTTAAAAATTTGATACTTTTGCTTCTTCGGAGGCTATTTTTGGGAGAAAGGTTTTGCAAGCTGTGGTGCCTTCCGTTTAGGTAACCTGATTTGCTCCCTCCCTTCATCCGTGTCCTAAAGCTTTGGTATTGGTTCCCACAAGTAAGGATGACGCCGTGGACCGGACACACCAATGTTGGAGAAAACAGAATTTATGCTTACCTGATAAATTACTCTCTCCAACGGTGTGTCCGGTCCACGGCCCGCCCTGGTTTTTTAATCAGGTCTGATGAATTATTTTCTCTAACTACAGTCACCACGGTACCATATGGTTTCTCCTATATATATTTCCTCCTGTCCGTCGGTCGAATGACTGGGGTGGGCAAAGCCTAGGAGGGACTATATGGCCAGCTTTGCTGGGACTCTTTGCCATTTCCTGTTGGGGAAGAGATATTCCCACAAGTAAGGATGACGCCGTGGACCGGACACACCGTTGGAGAAAGTAATTTATCAGGTAAGCATAAATTCTGTTTTCTTCCTAAGGTGGTATCTAATAAGAATTTCAATCAGGAGATTGTTGTTCCTTCCCTATGTCTTAATCCTTTTTCAAAGAAGGAACGTCTATTACACAATCTTGATGTGGTTTGTGCTTTAAAGTTTTATTTACAAGCTATGAAAGATTTTCGTCAAACATCTGCTTTGTTTGTTGTCTACTCTGGACAGAGGAGAGGCCAAAAGTCTTCGGCAACTTCTCTTTCCTTTTGGCTAAGAAGCATAATTCGCTTAGCTTATGAGACTGCTGGCCAGCAGCCTCCTGAAAGAATTACAGCTCATTCTACTAGAGCAGTAGCTTCCACATGGGCTTTTAAACATGAGGCCTCTGTTGAACAGATTTGTAAGGCGGCGACTTGGTCTTCGCTTCATACCTTTTCTAAATTCTATAAATTTGATACTTTTGCTTCTTCGGAGGCTATTTTTGGGAGAAAGGTCTTACAGGCAGTGGTGCCTTCCGTTTAAGCACTTGCCTTGTCCCTCCCTTCATCCGTGTCCTAAAGCTTTGGTATTGGTATCCCACAAGTAATGGATGAACCCGTGGACTGGATACACCTTTACAAGAGAAAACAAAATTTATGCTTACCTGATAAATTTATTTCTCTTGTGGTGTATCCAGTCCACGGCCCGCCCTGTCATTTTAAGGCAGGTGTTTTTTATTTTTAAACTACAGTCACCATTGCCCCCTATAGTTTCTCCTTTTTTTCTTGCTTGTCTTCGGTCGAATGACTGGGGGTGGCAGTTAGGGGAGGAGCTATATAGACAGCTCTGCTGTGGGTGTCCTCTTGCAGCTTCCTGTTGGGAAGGAGAATATCCCACAAGTAATGGATGAACCCGTGGACTGGATACACCACAAGAGAAATAAATTTATCAGGTAAGCATAAATTTTGTTTTTTTTCTCTGCATTGTTAGCATGTTAGATAATATTGGGTCTGCACCTATTCTATGCATTTCAATCTGCAGTGATTAATAGGCAGTTAGGCACCCTCACCTCAAGCAGCTGGACAGGAAGATAATAGGGAAGTGGCTGCTAGACCTTGTTGCTCGATAGGTCTGGTTTGCTCTGTGTACACAGATCATTTTCAGTCTGCTAAGTTGCATAACTTTGCTGCAAAACAAGCAGACAGCTCCACCTACTGGCTATTTTAATTAGTGCACTGCTTTCCAATGCTTTTCAATAGCAGTCACATGACTGAAAAAAAGGTTGTCATTCTGAAACGGCGCAAATTGAAACGGCGTAAACCGAGGGCCACCTGTATAACCAAAGGAGGGAGAGGGAGGGGGAGTAATTGTTTGGAAAGGGATCCAGGAGGGGGGTATGGTATTGAGGGGGGAAGCTACACTACAGAAAAATTATTTTTTATTTTATTAAAAAAAAAAAAAAATTATATGGACAACTGAGAACTGGCAGACAGCTGCCAGTACCCAAGATGGCAGACAATAAGGTAGAGGGGGGAGGGTTAGAGAGTTGTTTGGCGGGGATCAGGGAGGTTTAGGGCTGAGGGGGGATCCTAAAATGCAGAATAAATATAAAAAAACAACATAATTTATGACTGAAGACTTTAAATGCTAAACAGCATTATAAACCTAATAATATATATTGTATCATCATCAAACTAAGTTTAATGAACAAAAACATTTGCTAACAGCACCTAATAAAATAATTACACAACAGACTGCATCATCATCAAACTAAGTTTAATGAACAAAAACATTTTTTCTCTTGTAAGGTGTATCCAGTCCACGGATCATCCATTACTTGTGGGATATTTTCCTTCCCAACAGGAAGCTGCAAGAGGATGACCCACAGCAGAGCTGTCTATATAGCTCCTCCCCTAACTGCCACCTCCCAGTCATTCTCTTGCTGCTCTCGACAAGATAGGAAGTAGCTAGAGAGATGTGGTGCATTAATGTAGTTTATCTTCAATCAAAAGTTTGTTATTTTCAAATGGTACCGGAGTTGTATTATTTTAGCCTCAGGCAGAAAGTTGAAGAAGAGTCTGCCTGTGGTCTTTGATGATCTTAGCAGGTTGTAACTAAGATCCATTGCTGTTCTCACACATAACTGAAGAGATGAGGTAACTTCAGCTGGGGGAATAGCGTGCAGGGTCTCCTGCTATGAGGTATGTGCAGTTTTAAATTTTTCTAGAGAAATGATATGCTAGAAAATGCTGACAATACCGGATTTATTTAAGGTAAGCCTGATTACAGTGATTTAATAACGACTGGTATCATGCTTGCTGTAAAGGGTAATATTTTTTTTTTATTTACTCACATTACTGAATAGATATAACGTTTGCTGAAGGTGTATGAACGTTTATTACATATTGGTGATAAAACTTTATTCTGGGGCCCAGTTTTTTCCACATGGCTGACTAGATTTTGCCTAGGGATAGTTTTTTTTAGGCCCTCTCACTGTGAGTACAGGCTGGGAGGGGCCTATTTTTGGCCTAAATTGTGCATTAGTTTTTGCAGTTTGAGACATCCAGCTTCCCTGAAGGAGTCCCCTGAACATTTAGGACCTCTCTAAAGGGTTTTTGTGCCTTTCAAAGTCGTTGTATGGGCAGGTAGGGCCACAGTAGAGCTGTAGCAGTTTTGTGTGACTGTTTAAAAACGTTTATAGCGTTTTTTTTTATCCGGTTTTGAAACTAAGGGGTTAATCCTCCATTTGCAAGTGGGTGCAATGATCTTTTAGCCTATTATACACACTGTAAAGATTTACTGCTTTTTTCACTGTTTTGCAGTTTCTGTGATTGTTTTTTTCTCTTAAAGGCACAGTACCGTTTTTATTTTCTGCTTGTTCACAGTTATTAAAGTGTTTTCCAAGCTTGCTGGTCTCATTACTAGTCTGTTTAAACATGTCTGACATAGAGGAAACTCATTGTTCATTATGTTTAGAAGCCATTGTGGAACCCCCTCTTAGAATGTGTACCAAATGCACTGATTTTACTATAGATTACAAAGACCATATTCTGGCTTTAAAAAATTTATCACCAGAAGAAATTGACAAGGAGAAAGTTATGCCGTCTAACTCTCCCCACGTGTCAGATCCTATAAATCCCGCTCAGGGGATGCCTAGTACATCTAGCGCGCCCATTGCGTATACCTTGCAAGACATGGCGGCAGTTATGAATCATACCTTACAGAGGTATTATCTAAACTGCCAGGATTGCAAGGAAAGCGAGACAGCTCTGGGACTAGAATAAATACAGAGCTCTCTGACGCTTTAGTAGCTATGTCTGATACACCCTCACATTATACTGAAGCTGAAGCAGGGGAGCTTCAATCTGTGGGTGAATTTTTCTGATTCAGGGAAGATACTTCAATCTGATTCTGATATGTCTACATTTAAATTTAAGCTTGAACACCTCCGCGTATTGCTCAGGGAGGTTTTAGCAACTCTGGACGACTGTGACACTATTGTAGTCCCAGAGAAATTATGTAGATTGGATTAATACTATGCAGTACCTACTTACACTGATGTTTTTCCAATCCCTAAAAGGTTTTCTGAAATTATTACTAAGGAATGGGATAGACCAGGTGTACCGTTCTCTCCCCCTCCTGTTTTTAAAAAAGATGTTTCCTATAGATGCCGCTTCACGGGACTTATGGCAGACGGTCCCTAAGGTGGAGGGAGCAGTTTCTACTCTAGCTAAGCATACCACTATCCCTGTCGAGGACAGTTGTGCTTTTCTAGATCCAATGGATAAAAAATTAGAGGGTTACCTTAAGAAAATTTTTATTCAACAAGGTTTTATTCTCCAGCCTCTTGCATGCATTGCCCCAGTCACTGCTGCTGCGGCTTTCTGGTTTGAGTCCCTAGAGGAGGCTCTACAGGTTGAAACCCTGTTGGAAGATATTATTGACAAGCTTAGGGCCCTTAAGCTAGCCAATTCATTTGTTTCTGATGCCGTTGTTCATTTAACCAAGCTAACGGCTAAAAATTCAGGTTTTGCTATTCAGGCGCACAGGGCGCTATGGCTTAAATCCTGGTCAGCTGACGTGACTTCAAAGTCTAAACTTCTCAACATTCCCTTCAAAGGACAGACCCTATTCGGGCCTGGACTGAAGGAGATCATTTCTGACATCACTGGAGGAAAAGGTCACGCCCTTCCTCAAGACAGGTCCAACAAATTAAGGACCAAACAGTCTAGTTTTCAGCCCTTTCGAAACTTCAAGAGTGGCGCAGCTTCAACTTCCTCTAACACAAAACAAGAGGGAACTTTTGCCCAGTCTAAGCCGGTCTGGAGACCTAACCAGGCTTGGAACAAGGGGAAACAGGCCAAAAAGCCTGCTGCTGCCTCTAAGGCAGAATGAAGGAGCAGCCCCCGATCCGGAAACGGATCTAGTAGGGGACAGACTCTCTTCGCCCAGGCTTGGGCAAGAGATGTCCAGGATCCCTGGGCATTGGAAATTGTGTCCAAGGGTTATCTTCTGGAATTCAAAACTTCTCCCCCAAAAGGGAGATTTCATCTCTCACTTTTATCTGCAAACCAGATAAAAAGAGAGGCATTCTTACATTGTGTTCAAGACCTTCTAATTATGGGAGTGATCCACCTAGTTCCACAGGAGGAACAGGGTCAGGGCTTCTATTCAAATCTGTTTGTAGTTCCCAAGAAAGAGGGAACATTCAGACCAATCTTAGATCTCAAAATCTTAAACAAATTTCTCAGAGTTCCATCCTTCAAGATGGAGACTATTCGAACCATCCTTCCTATGATCCAGGAGGGTCACTATATGACTACCGTAGACCTAAAGGATGCTTATCTTCACATCCCGATACACAAAGATCATCATCGTTTTCTCAGGTTTGCCTTTCTAGACAGGCACTACCAGTTTGTGGCTCTTCCCTTCGGGTTGGTCACGGCACCAAGAATCTTTACAAAGGTTCTAGGGTCCCTTCTAGCGGTCCTAAGGCCATGGGGTATAGCAGTAGCCCCTTACTTAGACGACATTCTGATACAGGTGTCGACTTTTCAAGTTGCCAGGTCCCACACGGACATTGTTCTGGCATTTCTGAGGTCCCATGGGTGGAAGGTGAATGAAGAAAAGAGCTCTCTATCACCTCTAACAAAAGTTTCATTCCTAGGGACTCTGATAGATTCGGTAGAAATGAAGATTTACCCAACGATGGCCAGATTGTCAAAACTTCTAGACTCTTGCCGTGTTCTTTATTCCACTTCTCGTCCTTCAGTGGCTCAGTGTATGGAAGTAATCGGTTTAATGGTAGCGGCAATGGACATAGTATCATTTGCCCGCCTACATCTCAGACCGCTACAATTTTGCATGCTCAGTCAGTGGAATGGGGATTACACAGATTTGTCCCCTCTACTAAATCTGGATCAAGAAACCAGGGATTCTCTTCTCTGGTGGCTATCTCAGGTCCATCTGTCCAAGTGGATGAGCTTCCGCAGGCCAGACTGGACTATAGTAACGACAGATGCCAGCCTTCTGGGCTGGGGTGCAGTCTGGAACTCCCTGAAGGCTCAGGGCTTGTGGACTCAGGAGGAGACACTCCTTCCGATAAACATTCTGGAACTAAGAGCGATATTTAATGCTCTTCAGGCTTGGCCTCAGCTTGCTGCGGTCAGGTTCATAAGATTTCAGTTGGACAATATCACGACTGTAGCCTACATCAACCATCAAGGGGGAACAAGGAGTTCCCTTGCAATGTTGGAGGTTTCAAAAATAATTCTATGGACAGAGGTTCACTCTTGCCATCTATCAGCTATCCATATCCCAGGAGTAGAGAACTGGGAGGCGGATTTTCTAAGTCGGCAGACTTTTCATCCGGGGGAGTGGGAACTCCATCCGGAAGTGTTTGCACAGTTGATTCAACGTTGGGGCAAACCAGAATTGGATCTCATGGCGTCTCGTCAGAACGCCAAGCTTCCACCGTTTCCTCTGCTCCCTCGTCTGATTGCCAAGATCAAGCAGGAGAGAGCAGGACTTGGTATGCAGATCTGGTGGACATGTCATCCCTTCCACCATGGGCTCTACCGCTGAGACAGGACCTTCTACTTCAGGGTCCTTTCAACCATCGAAATCTAATTTCTCTGCGTCTGACTGCTTGGAGATTGAACGCTTGATTTTATCAAAACGAGGTTTCTCCGAGTCAGTCATTGATACCTTAATTCAGGCTCGAAAGCCTTTTACCAGGAAAATCTATCATAAGATATGGTGTAAATATCTTCATTGGTGTGAATCCAAGGGTTACTCATGGAGTAAAGTCAGGATTCCCAGGATATTATCTTTTCTCCAAGAGGGATTGGAGAAGGGATTGTCAGCTAGTTCCTTAAAGGGACAGATTTCTGCTCTGTCTATTCTTTTGCACAAGCGTCTGGCAGATGTTCCAGACGTTCAGGCGTTTTGTCAGGCTTCAGTTAGAATCAAGCCTGTGTTTAAACCTGTTGCTCCGCCATGGAGTTTAAATTTAGTTCTTAAGGTTCTTCAAGGGGTTCCGTTTGAACCTCTGCATTCCATAGATATCAAGCTTTTATCTTGGAAAGTTCTGGTTTTGGTAGCTATTTCTTCGGCTCGAAGAGTTTCAGAGTTATCTGCCTTACAGTGTGATTCCCCTTATCTGATCTTCCATGCAGATAAGGTAGTTTTGCGTACCAAACCTGGGTTTCTTCCTAAGGTGGTATCTAATAAGAATATCAATCAGGAGATTGTTGTTCCGTCACTGTGTCCTAATCCTTCTTCAAAGAAGGAACATCTATTACATAATCTTGACGTGGTTCGTGCTTTAAAGTTTTATTTACAAGCTACTAAGGATTTTCGTCAAACATCGGCATTGTTTGTTGTTTACTCTGGACAGAGAAGAGGCCAAAAGGCTTCAGCAACTTCTCTTTCCTTTTGGTTAAGAAGTATAATCCGCTTATCTTATGAGACTGCTGGCCAGCAGCCTCCTGTAAGAATTACAGCTCATTCCACTAGAGCAGTGGCTTCCACATGGGCTTTTAAAAATGAGGCTTCTGTTGAACAGATTTGCAAGGCGGCGACTTGGTCTTCGCTCCATACTTTTTCTAAATTCTACAAATTTGATACTTTTGCTTCTTCGGAGGCTATTTTTGGGAGAAAGGTGTTACAGGCAGTGGTGCCTTCCGTTTAAGCACCTGCCTTGTCCCTCCCTTCATCCGTGTCCTAAAGCTTTGGTATTGGTATCCCACAAGTAATGGATGATCCGTGGACTGGATACACCTTACAAGAGAAAACGAAATTTATGCTTACCTGATAAATTTATTTCTCTTGTGGTGTATCCAGTCCACGGCCCGCCCTGTCTTTTTAAGGCAGGTGTTTTTTAAATTTTTAAACTACAGTCACCACTGCACCCTATAGTTTCTCCTTTCTCTTGCTTGTCTTCGTTTGAATGACTGGGAGGTGGCAGTTAGGGGAGGAGCTATATAGACAGCTCTGCTGTGGGTGATCCTCTTGCAGCTTCCTGTTGGGAAGGAGAATATCCCACAAGTAATGGATGATCCGTGGACTGGATACACCACAAGAGAAATAAATTTATCAGGTAAGCATAAATTTCGTTTTCTCTGCATTGTTAGCATGTTAGATAATATTGGGTCTGCACCTATTCTATGCATTTCAATCTGCAGTGATTAATAGGCAGTTAGGCACCCTCACTTCAAGCAGCTGGGCAGGAAGATAATAGGGAAGTGGCTGCTAGACCTTGTTGCTCAATAGGTCTGGTCTGCTCTGTGTACACAGATCATTTTCAGTCTGCTAAGTTGCATAACTTTGCTGCAACACAAGCAGACAGCTCCACCTACTGGCTATTTTAATTAGTGCACTGCTTTCCAATGCTTTTCAATAGCAGTCACATGACTGAAAAAAAAGGTTGTCATTCTGAAACGGCGCAAATTGAACCGGCGTAAACCGAGGGCCACCTGTATAATCAAAGGAGGGAGAGGGAGGGGGGGAAATTGTTTGGAAAGGGATCCAGGAGGGGGGTAGGGTATTGAGGGGGGAAGCTACACTACAGAAAAATTATTTTTTATTTTATTTTAAAAAAAACCAACTAAATAATATGGACAACTGGGAACTGGCAGACAGCTGCCAGTACCCAAGATGGCAGACAATAAGGTAGAGGGGGGAGGGTTATAGAGTTGTTTGGCGGGGATCAGGGAGGTTTAGGGCTGAGGGGGGATCCTAAAATGCAGAATAAATATAAAAAAACAACAACATAATTTATGTAAGAACTTGCCTGATAAATTAATTTATTTCATATTGGCAAGAGTCCATGAGCTAGTGACTTATGGGATATACAATCCTACCAGGAGGGGCAAAGTTTCCCAAACCTCAAAATGCCTATAAATACCCCCCTCACCACACCCACAATTCCGTTTAACAAATAGCCAAGTAGTGGGGTAATAGAAAAAGGAGTAAAAAGCATCAAAAAAGGAACTGGAAATATATTTGTGCTTTATACTAAAAACATAACCACCATAAAAAGGGTGGGTCTCATGGACTCTTGCCAATATGAAAGAAATTAATTTATCAGGTAAGTTCTTACATAAATTACGTTTTCTTTCATGTAATTGGCAAGAGTCCATGAGCTAGTGACGTATGGTATAGTAATACCCAAGATGTGGTACTCCACAGAAGAGTCACTAGAAAGAGAGGGTTAAAAATAAAAACAGCCATTTTCCACTGAAAAAATTGAATCCACATCCAAAAAAATAAGTTTTTCTCATAATTGAAAAGAAAAAACTTAAAACATAAGCAGAGGAATCAAACTGAAACAGCTTCCTGAAGAACTTTTCTACCAAAAACTGCTTCTGAAGACGGTAGAATTTAGTAAATGTATGCAAAGAAGACCAAGTTGCTGCTTTGCAAATCTGATCAACTGAAGCTTCATTCTTAAAAGCCCACGAAGTGAAGACTGATCTTGTAGAATGAGCTGTAATTCTCTGTAAGGATCTCTCCAAAGTATTGTTAGGATTAGGACACATAGAGGGAACAACAATTTCCCTATTAATGTTGTTAGAATTCACAACTTTAGGTAAGAACTTAAATGAAGTCCGCAAAACTGATTTATCCTGATGGAAAATCAGAAAAGAAGATTCACAAGAAAGATCAGATAACTCGGAAACTCTTCTAGCAGAAGAGATAGCCAAAAGGAACAACACTTTCCAAGAAAGTATTTTAATATCCAAAGAATGCATAGACTCAAAAGGAGGAGCCTGTAAAACCTTCAAAACCAAATTAAGACTTCAAGGAGGAGAGATTGATTTAATGACAGGCTTGATACGGACCAAACGGACCAAAGCCTGCACAAAACAGTGAATATCAGGAAGCTTAACCATTTTTCTGTGAAATAAAACAGAAAGAGCAGAGATTTGTCCCTTCAAGGAACTTGCAAACAAACCTTTATCCAAACCATCCTGAAGAAACTGTAAAATTCTAGGAATTCTAAAAGAATGCCAGGAGAATTTATGAGAAGAACACCATGAAATATAAGTTTTCCAAACTCGATAATAAATCTTCCTAGAAACAGATTTACGAGCCTGTAACATAGTATCAATCTGAGTCAGAGAAACCTCTATGACTAAGCACTAGGCGTTCAATTACTATACCTTCAATTTAACAATTTGAGATCCTGATGGAAAAACGGTCCTTGAGACTGATGGTCTGGTCTTAAAGGAAGTGGCCAAGGTTGGCAACTGGACATCCGAACAAGATCTGCGTACCAAAAACTTTTAAGACCATGCTAGTGCTACCAGAAACACAAACGATTGTTCCATGAGTATCTTGGAGATCACTCTTGGAAGAAGAACTAGAGGCAGAAAGATATAGGCAGGTTGGTAAAACCAAGTAACTGTTAACGCATCCACTGACACCGCCTGAGGATCCCTGGACAGGTACCTGGGAAGTTTCTTGTTTAGATGGGAGGCCATCAGATCTATTTCTGGAAGCCCCCACATCTGAACAATCTGAAAAAACACATCTGGATGGAGAGACCACTCCCCCGGATGTAAAGTCTGATGGCTGAGATAATCCGCTTCCCAGTTATCTACACCTGGGATATGTACCGCAGAAATTAGACAAAAGCTGGATTCTGCACATGAAAGTATCCAATATACTACTTTCATAGTTAGGGGACTGTGAGTCCCACCCTGATGATTGACATATGCGACAGTTGTGATATTGTCTGAAAAAAAATGAATTGTTCTCTCTTCAACAGAGGCCAAATGTAAAGAGCCCTGAAAATAGCACGGAGTTCTAAAATATTGATTGGTAATCTCGCCTCTTGAGATTTCCAAACCCCTTGTGCTGTCAGAGATCCCCAGACAGCTCCCCAACCTGAAAGACTTGCATCTGTTGTGATTATAGTCCAGGTTGGACAAACAAAAGATGCCCCTTGAACTATACCATGGTGATCTAACCACCAAGTCAGAGAGAGTCAAACATTGGGATTTAAGGATATTAATTGTGATCCCTGCACTATTAATTCAGCATACAAAGCTGAAGAGGTCTCATATGAAAACAAGTAAAGGGGATCGCATCCGATGCTGCAGTCATGAGACCTAAAACTTTCATGCACATAGCCACTGAAGGGAATGATTGAGACTGATGGTTTCGACAAGCTGAAACCAATTTTATTCATCTCTTGTCTGTTAGAGACGGAGTCATGGACACTGAATCTATCTGGAAACTTAAAAAGGTGACCCTTGTCTGAGGAATCAAGGAACTTTTTGGTAAATTAATCCTCCAACTATGTCTTTGTAGAAACAACACTAGATGATTTGTGTGAGATTCGACAGAATGTAAAGACTGGGCTAGTACCAAGATATCGTCCAAATAAGGAAACACCGCAATACCCTGTTCTATGATTACAGAGAGTAGGGCATCGAGAACCTTCAAAAAATTCTTGGAGCTGTCGCTAGGCCAAATGGAAGAGCGACAAATTGGTAATGCTTTTCTAGAAAAGAGAATCTCAGAAATCGATAGTGGTCTGGATGAATCGGAATATGAAGATATACATCCTGTAAGTCTATCGTGGATATATAATGACCTAGCTGAACAAAAGGCAGAATAGTCCTTATAGTCACCATTTTGAAAGTTGGCACTCTAACAAAACAATTAAAAATGTTCAGATCCAGAACTGGCCTGAATGCATTTTTTTTCTTTGGGACAATGAATAGATTTAAATAAAACCCCAGACCCTGTTCCTGAAACGAAACTGGTATGATTACCCCTGAAAGCTCTAGATCTGAAACACATTTCAGAAAAGCCTGAGCCTTCACCGAATTTGCTGGAATGTGAGAAAAAAAAATCTCACAGGCAGTCTTACTCTGAATCCTATTCGATACCCTTGAGAGACAATACTCTGAATCCACTGATTTTGGACAGAATCTGGCCAATGTCTTAGAAATTTTTTAATCTGCCCCCACCAGCTGAACGGGAATGAGGGCCGCACCTTTATGTCGACTTAGGGGCTGGCTTTGGTTTCTTAAAAGGCTTGGATTTATTCCAACTTGAAGAAGGTTTCCAATTGGAACCAGACTATTTGGGGGAAGGATTGGCTTTCTGTTCTTTATTCTGTCGAAAAGAACAAAAACGATTAGAAGCTTTAGATTTACCCATAGATCTTTTATCCTGAGCCAAAAAAACTCCCTTCCCCCCAGTGACAGTTGAAATAATAGAATCCAACTGAGAACCAAATAAATTGTTACCTTGGAAAGAAAGAGATAAAAAATTAAAGCAAAGTTAGTATAACGCTACCAAGTGGGTAAAATACTTTATAAGCATCAGAATGGTATATTCCAGGATATATATTCAAAACACAGGTGAGATTAGTGCAGCATAGCAATATAGCAAACACTTGACACGGCGGTCTCATCAGACACTTCACCCGCACACCAGCATTTACCATAACCCTTCTTTACCTTTCCGTGAAGGCGGAAGTCTTCTGCTTCTCTCGGGTAGGCTCAACTCTGTGTAGACGAGAGGGTAGCCACGCAAAAAAGCGCGACCGTCACTCTCTCTCCAACTCCGGTTCAGCTGCAAGCGTGTGCGGGACTTACCGATCGGACGTGACGTCAGAAATTCTTCCACACTCTCACCGGTCTGTATCCAATCAATGCCTCTGAATAGGCCAATGCTCCTCTGTATGCCGATATGATCTGGGGCTTAATAAAGAGAGATCCTCTACTCTCAGGGAAAGTATCACGAAAAAATATGAAAAAGTCCCAGTTGTAGATATATAAAAAATCAAATTCTATTGGAACAAGGTTAAAACATGAAAAAATCAAGATGTAAAAGCATAGAACGGTCTAACGCGTTTCGGCTAGCTCTTGCCGTAATCATAGACCATGTCTAGTGTATGTTTTACAAAGGCTTAAATAAGTATCAAATTACATGTTAACCCAAATCAGCTGAATACTTAACCCTATCTAGTAATGTGGAAAACTGCTGTCTATGGTGAACTACTCAGAATATCTAAAATGCATTTTCTCTTTTTCTATTCATATGTGTCAATGAATACGTTACATATAGGTATACATAAATATATATATATATATTCTTTCTTCTCTCATATGATCAAAAAACATTTACATTTTATGAGAATATATAATGATATATTAAACCTTAATGTGTTATACATATATTTAATCGAATGCACATTATGTTGTATCATTATTTAGCTTATTGATATTCATTTTAAAGCAAATGCACTTTAGTGAATCTAGGCTCAAGAAATAGGCTTAGAAAGGCTTAAAAGTGAATGAACCTATGCCATTACGAATGTACATATCTAAGAAAAAAGAGAAACACAACCCCAAATATACACTCTCTCTTCTCTCTATAGGGAAAGCTTTTAACAATATTTAGGGAATTTAAAACTAGGACATAAGTTAATCCGTTTAATTCTTAGCATACATATTTTTATATGTGCTTTTAAAAGGTTCATATTTTATTATGTGTAATTCAAGCACTGTTTAATCTTGAGGTTTAGGCCAAACAAACCCTAAGCTGTAATTAGTGACACCGGTACCCATATAGCATATGTAGATATGTAGGTATGCAAACTGGATATTATTAAGAGCTTTCTTTCTCGAAATATTGATCTAAATGAACGTACAAACTACATAAAGAATTTTTTTATCATATAGTTTGGACAACTATTCCCAAAAGTTAACTAGATCGAATTCTGAGTTAAAACCATTTGGAATCTGGGTTTTTAGTCTAAAGATCCAATAGACTTCCTGTCTACCCAGTATTTGCGATCTATCACCTCCTCTAGACGGAGTTTGAATTGCTTCTATTACATTCCAACTGAAGGAGTGGACTGACTGGTTATGAACCTCAATAAAATGTCGACTCAACTCTGAACAGGGGACTTTATTTCTGATGTCTCCCAGATGTTCTCTAATACGTGTCCTTACATCACGTGTAGTGAGTCCCACGTATTGACCCCTGCATAGATTGCATTCTGCTAAATATACCACATAATTTGAGCTACAATTGTGACAGCCATGTATCTGAAAGGTTTCTCCTGTTGTGTAGGATCTAACTGTGTTAGTAACATTATGATAGTCGCATGCTTTACAGCGGGCGCTACCACATCTATAGCTGCCATTGTGTCTTAACCAGGAACTCTCATTGGTTTGTATCTGTGTATTCTTTAGGACACTAGGTGAAAGTGAATTAGCAAGTGTATCATTTTTCTTATAGACAAATTTACATCCGTCACCAATTACTTCTTTTAATATTTCATCCCCGTATAAAATTGGGAGATATTTCTTTACGATATTACATATATCATTATATTGATTCGAAAATTTGGTGACGAATGCAGGTCTGTCATCTATTTTGTCCTTCTTTTTAGGGGACAGTAAATCCTCTCTGTTATATTGGTCAACTTCTTTTTTGATCTTTATAACCTCATTTTTACAGTAACCTCTAGCAATTAGTCTATGAGACAATTCTTCACTCTCTTTAATGTAGTCATTATTAAGTGAACAATTGCGCTTCACTCTCATCATCTGGCCTTTAATAATGCCTTTAAAGACATGTTTTGGATGTCCACTGGTAGCATAAAGCAATGCATTACCAGCTATGGGTTTACGGTAAAGTGCTGTGTTTACACATTTTGATTGGGAATTCCCATACAGTGTAATGTCCAAAAAATGTATCTCTGTTTTATTCCATTCTTTAGTGAAACTTAGTCCCATTTTATTATTATTTAGATGTTGAATGAATTTATCAGTTATTGTTTCATCTGCCTCCCAAACTATTATAAGGTCATCAATGAACCTATTATATTGAATTATATGTTTGCGGAAGGGATTTGTATCTCCATAAATATAAATTTCTTCGAACCATCCCATAACCAGATTTGCGTATGAGGGCGCAAATTTTGCCCCCATCGCAGTCCCTTGTTTTTGTACAAAATGGTCATTTCCAAAGGTAAAGCTATTATGTTCAAGAAGAAACTTGACAATTTTAAGTACATAGCTTTTAAATTCTGCATTTAAATTACCATTTTTATCTAGATAGTACTCTATGGCTAGTAAGCCTATAGAGTGTGGTATTGAGGAATATAACGATATGGCATCTACTGTGAGCCAGCTGTAATTTGCCTTCCAAGTATAGTTCTTAAAAATGTTGAGTATGTGGGTAGTGTCTTTTACATAGCTGTTTAATTTAAGGACATATGGCTGCAGTATATCATCGACCCATTCGGACAAATGTTCAAGCAGGGAGCCATTGCCTGACACGATTGGTCTCCCTTTGATCTTTTCAAGCCCTTTATGAGTTTTAGGTAGATGATAGAACGCAGCAGTCCTTGGATGTTCAACATATAGATATTCAAATGTAGATTGATCTATAAAACCATTTCTTCTACCTTCACTCAAAATCTTGAACAAACGTCTCTGAAAATCTATACGAGGGTTATGACTAACTCTTTCATAGACATTGGTGTCATCCAACTGTCTGTGAGCTTCAGCTATGTACCAGGTTTTATCACAGACCACTATGCTGCTGCCTTTGTCAGCCCGTTTAATCACAATACTGTCATTTTTCTCTAGGGCTACCAATGCTTCTCTTTCTTTTTTCGTTAGGTTATTTATATTATTCGTTTTCCCTGTTTTTTATTGATGTAGAGCAGTGAGATCCTCCACAACTCTTTTCTGGAATAGTTCAAGAGGTTTACCTCTGGACTGCAAAGGATAAAAATTGGATTTGCATTTGAAACCCACATGTTTATCCTTACTTTCCTCCTCCATTGAGGTCAGATTCCCTTCAGATATTAACTGTTCTCGATCATTGCGTGTGCAAAGGTCTTGAAAAGTTAGGTCATTTGTCATGTCATTTATTGTGGTGTCATTCTCAATCATGGTCTTTAGTTCTGTAATTTTATTTTCTTTAAGAAAATGTTTCTTCAGTGTGAGTGATCTAACAAATTTGTTAGTATCCAGAATAGTCTGAAAGAGAATGAAATCCCTAGAGGGACAGAAATTTAATCCATAACTGAGGACTTTGCGTTCAGTCTCACTCAGACTATAATTGGATATATTAATAACTGTATTCAAACATACTTCCGATTGCTTTTGTTTTTGTTTTCTCTTGTGGGGTACCTTTCCTGTTTTTTCTTCTCCACTAAATCTTGTTTTATTTGTGTTATCTGTGTTCCCCCTCCTTTGGGTATGCCTGAGTCCTCCCGAAAAACCTCTGTGCATGTTTTATCTTTTGGTTTTGCTCCTTGTTCCATGGTACATAATGTTGTGCCCCCTGCTTGGATGTTTTCATTTAAATGAGTATTAATATCCGTTGTTACTTCTAAATTAGAGCTCAACTCAATTGGTGTATTATCCCAATCGGATGCTGAACTGCCCTCTGAATTTGAAAAGTCTGTTCCTGAGGCAGAACCCTCTTCATCAGTGAAATTACAATTATCTGTATTAAATCTTACTTTTTTCTTCCAGCGCCTATTTTTCTTGTGTGTTAGTGTGCCCTCGCTAGTTATATCCTCCTTTATGTGACTAGTACTTTTGTCTTGTGTCTGTATGGAGTTTTTTAGATTAGTTTGTATAGCCCTTCTGAACTTCCTTCGCCACACATAGACTGTTTTATTAGCGTAATCTCTACTATCTCTCTGATATTTTGTGTATTTGGTGTTCATTATATTGCGTTTAGTAACTTCAATTGTCTCTTGTAGTATGGTATCAAACTTTACATATTTCTCATCATGTCTAAATTTACTGAGCTCCTTTTGTAATACATAAATTTCTTCTTTATATTTAGATATCAAAGCAGTCTTATGTTTAATTAAAAGTCCCATCAGTCTAATGGAGCACTCAGTTAAGATATCATTCCACTCCGATATGAAGTCCTGGTCATCTGTCTCAAATGTGGGGAACTTTTGTAATCTTAACCCACGGGGTATCATTCCTTTAGCAATATATTTAGTGAATGTCCAATTGTCCATGCGGAGTCTAAGCTCCTTTAATTTATAATCCTCAAGCATAGAAAACAGATCACCCAGTCCAGCATTTTTAATGCAAACTTTAGATAAATCATCCAATTCTATGTCATCCAAATGCCAGTCATCATCAGTGCATAAAGAGTAATATTGTTTATCAGCAGCTAGCTCCATTTTAAAGCCAGTATGGGTTTTGTATATAGGCTGTTAAGTAGAAAGTATATATGTATATGGCGTAACTTTCTTTTATCTTTATCTTTATCTACAATCGGCTGAGCATATATTTTATCAGAAAAAGTACACATCCACTGTTAGTTACTGATGTGTGGCCTTAAAGTAATATTCACACTGAGCGTTAAATGAGGAAAAATTAAAAAAATTAAAGCAAAGTTAGTATAACGCTACCAAGTGGGTAAAATACTTTATAAGCATCAGAATGGTATATTCCAGGATATATATTCAAAACACAGGTGAGATTAGTGCAGCATAGCAATATAGCAAACACTTGACACGGCGGTCTCATCAGACACTTCACCCGCACACCAGCATTTACCATAACCCTTCTTTACCTTTCCGTGAAGGCGGAAGTCTTCTGCTTCTCTCGGGTAGGCTCAACTCTGTGTAGACGAGAGGGTAGCCACGCTAAAAAGCGCGACCGTCACTCTCTCTCCAACTCCGGTTCAGCTGCAAGCGTGTGCGGGACTTACCGATCGGACGTGACGTCAGAAATTCTTCCACACTCTCACCGGTCTGTATCCAATCAATGCCTCTGAATAGGCCAATGCTCCTCTGTATGCCGATATGATCTGGGGCTTAATAAAGAGAGATCCTCTACTCTCAGGGAAAGTATCACGAAAAAATATGAAAAAGTCCCAGTTGTAGATATATAAAAAATCAAATTTTATTGGAACAAGGTTAATTCAGAGGGCAGTTCAGCATCCGATTGGGATAATACACCAATTGAGTTGAGCTCTAATTTAGAAGTAACAACGGATATTAATACTCATTTAAATGAAAACATCCAAGCAGGGGGCACAACATTATGTACCATGGAACAAGGAGCAAAACCAAAAGATAAAACATGCACAGAGGTTTTTCGGGAGGACTCAGGCATACCCAAAGGAGGGGGAACACAGATAACACAAATAAAACAAGATTTAGTGGAGAAGAAAAAACAGGAAAGGTACCCCACAAGAGAAAACAAAAGCAATCGGAAGTATGTTTGAATACAGTTATTAATATATCCAATTATAGTCTGAGTGAGACTGAACGCAAAGTCCTCAGTTATGGATTAAATTTCTGTCCCTCTAGGGATTTCATTCTCTTTCAGACTATTCTGGATACTAACAAATTTGTTAGATCACTCACACTGAAGAAACATTTTCTTAAAGAAAATAAAATTACAGAACTAAAGACCATGATTGAGAATGACACCACAATAAATGACATGACAAATGACCTAACTTTTCAAGACCTTTGCACACGCAATGATCGAGAACAGTTAATATCTGAAGGGAATCTGACCTCAATGGAGGAGGAAAGTAAGGATAAACATGTGGGTTTCAAATGCAAATCCAATTTTTATCCTTTGCAGTCCAGAGGTAAACCTCTTGAACTATTCCAGAAAAGAGTTGTGGAGGATCTCACTGCTCTACATCAACAAAAAACAGGGAAAACGAATAATATAAATAACCTAACGAAAAAAGAAAGAGAAGCATTGGTAGCCCTAGAGAAAAATGACAGTATTGTGATTAAACGGGCTGACAAAGGCAGCAGCATAGTGGTCTGTGATAAAACCTGGTACATAGCTGAAGCTCACAGACAGTTGGATGACACCAATGTCTATGAAAGAGTTAGTCATAACCCTCGTATAGATTTTCAGAGACGTTTGTTCAAGATTTTGAGTGAAGGTAGAAGAAATGGTTTTATAGATCAATCTACATTTGAATATCTATATGTTGAACATCCAAGGACTGCTGCGTTCTATCATCTACCTAAAACTCATAAAGGGCTTGAAAAGATCAAAGGGAGACCAATCGTGTCAGGCAATGGCTCCCTGCTTGAACATTTGTCCGAATGGGTCGATGATATACTGCAGCCATATGTCCTTAAATTAAACAGCTATGTAAAAGACACTACCCACATACTCAACATTTTTAAGAACTATACTTGGAAGGCAAATTACAGCTGGCTCACAGTAGATGCTATATCGTTATATTCCTTAATACCACACTCTATAGGCTTACTAGCCATAGAGTACTATCTAGATAAAAATGGTAATTTAAATGCAGAATTTAAAAGCTATGTACTTAAAATTGTCAAGTTTCTTCTTGAACATAATAGCTTTACCTTTGGAAATGACCATTTTGTACAAAAACAAGGGACTGCGATGGGGGCGAAATTTGCGCCCTCATACGCAAATCTGGTTATGGGATGGTTCAAAGAAATTTATATTTATGGAGATACAAATCCCTTCCGCAAACATATAATTCAATATAATAGGTTCATTGATGACCTTATAATAGTTTGGGAGGCAGATGAAACAATAACTGATAAATTCATTCAACATCTAAATAATAATAAAATGGGACTAAGTTTCACTAAAGAATGGAATAAAACAGAGATACATTTTTTGGACATTACACTGTATGGGAATTCCCAATCAAAATGTGTAAACACAGCACTTTACCGTAAACCCATAGCTGGTAATGCATTGCTTTATGCTACCAGTGGACATCCAAAACATGTCTTTAAAGGCATTATTAAAGGCCAGATGATGAGAGTGAAGCGCAATTGTTCACTTAATAATGACTACATTAAAGAGAGTGAAGAATTGTCTCATAGACTAATTGCTAGAGGTTACTGTAAAAATGAGGTTATAAAGATCAAAAAAGAAGTTGACCAATATAACAGAGAGGATTTACTGTCCCCTAAAAAGAAGGACAAAATAGATGACAGACCTGCATTCGTCACCAAATTTTCGAATCAATATAATGATATATGTAATATCGTAAAGAAATATCTCCCAATTTTATACGGGGATGAAATATTAAAAGAAGTAATTGGTGACGGATGTAAATTTGTCTATAAGAAAAATGATACGCTTGCTAATTCACTTTCACCTAGTGTCCTAAAGAATACACAGATACAAACCAATGAGAGTTCCTGGTTAAGACACAATGGCAGCTATAGATGTGGTAGCGCCCGCTGTAAAGCATGCGACTATCATAATGTTACTAACACAGTTAGATCCTACACAACAGGAGAAACCTTTCAGATACATGGCTGTCACAATTGTAGCTCAAATTATGTGGTATATTTAGCAGAATGCAATCTATGCAGGGGACAATACGTGGGACTCACTACACGTGATGTAAGGACACGTATTAGAGAACATCTGGGAGACATCAGAAATAAAGTCCCCTGTTCAGAGTTGAGTCGACATTTTATTGAGGTTCATAACCAGTCAGTCCACTCCTTCAGTTGGAATGTAATAGAAGCAATTCAAACTCCGTCTAGAGGAGGTGATAGATCGCAAATACTGGGTAGACAGGAAGTCTATTGGATCTTTAGACTAAAAACCCAGATTCCAAATGGTTTTAACTCAGAATTCGATCTAGTTAACTTTTGGGAATAGTTGTCCAAACTATATGATAAAAAAATTCTTTATGTAGTTTGTACATTCATTTAGATCAATATTTCGAGAAAGAAAGCTCTTAATAATATCCAGTTTGCATACCTACATATCTACATATGCTATATGGGTACCGGTGTCACTAATTACAGCTTAGGGTTTCTTTGGCCTAAACCTCAAGATTAAACAGTGCTTGAATTACACATAATAAATTATGAACTTTTTAAAAGCACATATAAAAATATGTATGCTAAGAATTAAACGGATTAACTTATGTCCTAGTTTTAAATTCCCTAAATATTGTTAAAAGCTTTCCCTATAGAGAGAAGAGAGAGTGTATATTTGGGGTTGTGTTTCTCTTTTTTCTTAGATATGTACATTCGTAATGGCATAGGTTCATTCACTTTTAAGCCTTTCTAAGCCTATTTCTTGAGCCTAGATTCACTAAAGTGCATTTGCTTTAAAATGAATATCAATAAGCTAAATAATGATACAACATAATGTGCATTCGATTAAATATATGTATAACACATTAAGGTTTAATATATCATTATATATTCTCATAAAATGTAAATGTTTTTTGATCATATGAGAGAAGAAAGAATATATATATATTTATGTATACCTATATGTAACGTATTCATTGACACATATGAATAGAAAAAGAGAAAATGCATTTTAGATATTCTGAGTAGTTCACCATAGACAGCAGTTTTCCACATTACTAGATAGGGTTACGTATTCAGCTGATTTGGGTTAACATGTAATTTGATACTTATTTAAGCCTTTGTAAAACATACACTAGACATGGTCTATGATTACGGCAAGAGCTAGCCGAAACGCGTTAGACCGTTCTATGCTTTTACATCTTGATTTTTTCATGTTTTAACCTTGTTCCAATAAAATTTGATTTTTTATATATCTACAACTGGGACTTTTTCATATTTTTAAAGAAAGAGATAGTAATCTAGACTTAGATACCAGGTCAGCATTCCAATATTTGAGCAACAAAGCTCTTCTAGCTAAAATAGCTAAAGACATAGATTTAACATCAATGTTGATGATATCAAAAATAGCATCACAGATAAAATGATTAGCATGTTGAAGCAAGCGAACAATGCTAGACAAAGTAGAATCTGTTTCCTGTTGCGCTAAGCTTAGCAACCAAAATTTGATGCAGCTGCAACATCAGCCATAGATATAGCAGGCCTAAGAATATAGCTAGAAAAAAATAAGCTTTCCTTAGATAAGATTCATGTTTTCTATCTAATGGATCCTTAAAACAAGTACTATCTTCCAAAGGAATAGTAGTACATTTGACAAGAGTAGCGATAGCCCCATCAACTTCCAATCTAGCTGCTTGCAAAGGATACAACTTTTTAAACCTAGAAGAAGGAATAAATGAAGTACCAGGCCTATCCCATTCCTTTGAAATCATATCAGAAATCACATCAGGAACTGGAAAAACCTCTGGAGTAACCACAGGAGGTTTATAAACAGAATGTAAACGTTTACTAGTTTTAGTATCAAGAGGACTAGATTCCTCAATATCCAAAGTAATCAACACCTCTTTTAACAAGGAACGTATATACTTCTTCTAAAAGAGATAAGTAGATTTGTCAGTGTCAATATCTGAGGTAGGATCTTCTGAATCAGATAGATCCTCATCAGAGGAGGATAATTCAGTATTTGAAATTTTATCAACTTTATGAGAAATTTTAAAAGACCTTTTACGTTTATTAGAAGGTGGAATAGCAGACAAAGCCTTCGGAATCGCATCAGCAATAAAATCTTTTATATTCACAGGGATATCATGTATATTAGATGTTGAAGGAACAGGCATTGTACAGGCACTGATACATTCTCTGCATGTAAAAGCTTATCATGACATCTGTTACATAATACAGCTGGAGATATAATCTCTGTTAATTTACAACAGATACACTTAGCTTTGGTAGAACTGTTAACAGACAGCAGGATTCCATCAGTTGTTTCTGAGACAGGATCAGACTGAGACATCTTGAAAATGTAAGAGAAAAAAACAACATATAAAGCAAAATTATCATTTTCCTTATATAGCAGTTTCAGGGATGGGAAAAAAATGCAAACAGCATAGCCCTCTGAGCATAAAAAAAAAGGCAAGAGGCATATAGGAAGTGAGGTTTAAATAATAAAATTATTTGGCGCCAAGTATGACGCACAACGCAAAATGAATTTTTTTGGCGCTAACAACATCTGGAAATTACGCAACTCACGTCATGGTAGACACAACCTTGTGCAAGGAAAACTGGCATCAACTAAGACCCTGGAAATTACTAATATGCGTCACTTAGCGTACCTTCGCACCAAAAAAATTATCGTGCTAAAAATGACGCAATAATATAATATCAGCATTTTGCGACCTCGCGATCCTAATTTGCCTGCAAAATTTTAATGAAAAAGCAGTCAATTTAAATAAAAAGACCATACCCCAGGTAAGAAAAAATAACTTCCTAAATATTTTCCCAATTTTGAAACTGATAGTCTGCAAAAGGAAATATACATAAACCTGACTCATGGCAAATATAAGTACAATACATATATTTAAAACTTTATATTAATACATAAAGTGCCAAACCATAGCTGAGAGTGTTTTAAGTAATGAAAAACATACTTACCGAAAAACACCCATCCACATATAGCAGATAGCCAAACCAGTACTGAAACAGTATCAGTAGAGGTAATGGAATATGAGAGTATATCGTCGATCTGAAAAGGGAGGTAGGAGATGAATCTCTATGACCGATAACAGAGAACTTTTGAAAAGATTTCCCGTGAGGAAAACCATAGAAACAATAGGTTATACTCCCTTCACATCCCTCTGACAAACACTGTACACTGAGAGGAATCAGACTTCAGAATGCTGAGAAGCGCATATGAACGAAGAAAATCAAACACAAACTTACTTCATCACCTCCATAGGAGGCAAAGTTTGTAAAACTGAATTGTGGGTGTGGTGAGGGGTGTATTTATAGGCATTTTGAGGTTTGGGAAACTTTGCCCCTTCTGGTAGGATTGTATATCCCATACGTCACTAGCTCATGGACTCTTGCCAATTACATGAAAGAAAAAGCCTTTTATTTTAGTACTAGCAGACTTTCTGACAGTACTCAAGAGGGCGGGAGAATTGTGGGGTGGGGGAGGAAAGAGAGCTGTTTGGGAGGGATCAGGGGGTAGGAGGTGTCAGGTGCGCAGCGGCATTTAGCGGCCTTCTAATTACCAAAAAGCCAAAGCCATATGTCTGTTATTTCTGAACAAAGGGGATCCCAGAGAAGCATTTACAACTATTTGTGCCACAATTGCACTAATTGTTTGTAAATAATGTCAGTGAGAAACCTAAAATTGTGAAAAATGAAACAATTTTTTTTATTTGATCACATTTGGCGGGGAAATGGTGGCATGAAATATACCAAAATGGGCCTAGATCAATACTTTGGGTTGTCTACTACACTAAAGCTAAAATTAACCCTACAAGCTCCCTAATTAACACCTTCACTGCTGGGCATAATACACGTGTGGTGGGCAGCGGCATTTAGCGGCCTTCTAATTACCAAAAAGCAACACCAAAGCTATATATGTCTGCTATTTCTGAACAAAGGGGATCCCAGAGAAGCATTTACAACCATTTGTGCCATAATTGTACAAGCTGTTTGTAAATAATTTCAGTGAGAAACCTAAAGTTTGTGAAAAAGTGAACAATTCTTTTTATTTGATCGCATTTGGCGGTGAAATGGTGTGGTGGCATGAAATGTACCAAATTGGGCCTAGATCAATAATTTGGATTGTCTACTAAAAAAATATATACATGTCAAGGGATATTCAGTGATTCCTGACAGATATCAGTGTTCCAATGGTTTGGAAATAGCATAGTGCTACTTGTACTTATTTCCCTATAACTTGCAAAAAAAGCAAAGAACATGTAAACATTGAATATTTCTAAACTCAGGACAAAATTTAGAAACTATTTAGCATGGGTGTTTTTTGGTGGTTGTAGATATGTAACAGATTTTGGGGGTCAACGTTAGAAAAAGTGTGTTTTTCATATTTTATATATTTTTTTTATAGTAAATTATAAGAAATGATGAAAATAATGGTATCTGTAGAAAGTCCATTTACTATAATACAATATAATTTTATATTAATTTCAATTGCTAACGACTATATTTGCAATTAGCCTTCATTCACCCATTCAGGTGAATAGTCTAGCAGAATAAACCCACTGATTTTGTCTTTTATTGATACAAGTTGTCATAATAAAGTTATCATTAATTGAGTCTACTAAACACATTAGGTAAGGAATTAAGAATATATTAGGTTGTCTATAAACTGTAAACAGGTATTCTACTCTAAGTAGAGACAAAATTCATTCCAATTAAGGGTTTGATGTCTCGAATTTGGTATAATTAACCCGAACAGCTGTATTTTAATGGCAATTGACTCTCATATATTATTACCTTACTAGTTACAACTAGTTCCCGGCGAACATAGCTTGTTCGCGTTCGCAGCGGCGGGCGAACATATGCGATGTTCGATCCGCCCCCTATTCGTCATCATTGCCTAAACTTTGACCCTGTATCTCACAGTCAGCAGGCACATTCCAGCCAATCAGCAGCAGACCCTCCCTCCCAGAACCTTACACCTCATGGACAGCAACCATTTTAGATTCATTCGGAAGCTGCATTGCTAGTGAGAGGAGGGACAGTGTAGCTGCTGACATCACAGATTCCCCGTATGTTCTTCTCAATCCGATGATCCGACAGCGTAAAGGCAAACAGCTGATCGCTGTGTCTGTATGTCAGCTTTGTTGGTTTATCAGACTTGCCAGCTGAAGGTGTACTCTTTATTCCAATGGAGAGGTGGGGTACAGGTTCTTCCTCTCCCTTGAGTATGTAGAAATAAAATTAACCCGGGTTAAAATTACAGATAAAACTGCAATAAATTGTCCTTCTTTCAAAGTCACAGTGTCACAGGTGCAAGCGACGCGTTTCGCCCTCCCTTGGGCTTTATCAAGATCTTGATAAAGCCCAAGGGAGGGCGAAATGCGTCGCTTGCACCTGTGACACTGTGACTTTGAAAGAAGGACAATTTATTGCAGTTTTAACTGTAATTTTAACCCGGGTTAATTTTATTTCTACATACTCAAGGGTGAGGAAGAACCTGTACCCCACCTCTCCATTGGAATAAAGAGTACACCTTCAGCTGGCAAGTCTGATAAACCAACAAAGCTGACATACAGACACAGCGATCAGCTGTTTGCCTTTACGCTGTCGGATCATCGGATTGAGAAGAACATACGGGGAATCTGTGATGTCAGACACCGACTCACACGTGCAGAGGTCTGTACAAATCTATCCCCAGGAACGGCGGTGGCTACATTTGCGGTCCAAATTTTGACCGAAGGAACAAACTTTCCGGTAACACCCTCTGGACTCACGGTATAGTAATCTTACACATTTAATGTGGAGCATGTTTACAGCAAGCTGACCTGAGCTGTCATTTCATACATATGTTGAAACTCCTACGGCTATCTGCACTGCAGTTTAACATTTGAACTTTCCGCTATCGAGTTTGAACCATTTTATCTGTTTTAATATCTGTCGCATACGGTTACATTATCTTTTTGTGCCATACAGTTTTATTTGTTATCTAACTTAGAGGGTTAGTACTCTATTTGACATGAAATAATGTTAATATATGTTATTGTATGATACATTGTTTGCACTATAATTTGAGGATCCAGCCCATATTGTACCTAGCGAGTGTATTATATTTTTATTAAAAATTATTTGTATTTACAGGGAGACGTCCCTTTAAAAGTTTTTTTTTTTATATTGTACTTATCTATGCTTATTAAATTTGTCTACAATTTTTATCTGGTGTGTATACTTTTAGCCTAAGGGCGCACTTACTCTATCTTGAAGCCTAGCGCTTTGCTTGTGTTTATAACTTGTATTTGATACACCACAGGGACTGTATCTTTAGAGCAGTGTTTAGTAATACAATCCTGTAGCGCACATTAATCCCTTTTTATTACACATCTAATTTCAGTTGCCAGGCCAGCCTGCCACTGCCAGCCTGTGTGTCAAGCTCACAGCATATACTGTGCCTTCTTTCTCAGTGCCACCACCAGTCATATCTGGTGTAACAGTAGTGTAAATTTTTTAAAAAAAAACTTTTACATCAGTCTGCTAGTGTAATCTAATTGCAGTTGCCAGGCCAGCCTGCCACTGCCAGCGTGTGTGTCAGGCTCACAGCGTATACTGTGCCTACTTGCCCAGTGCCACCACTCATATTATCTTGTTTAATAGTAGTGTAAGTGTACATTTTAAAAATAAAAAAACTATTTTGACTCTGAAACATCAGTCTGCTTTTTTGGGTCAGGCTCAAAGCGTATATTATGCCCACTTGCCCAGTGCCACCACTCATATTATCTTGTTTAATAGTAGTGTAAGTGTACATTTAAAAATAAAAAAACTATTTTGACTGTGAAACATCAGTCTGCTTTTTTGTGTCAGGCTCACAGCATATACTGTGCCCACTTGTCCAGTGCCACCACTCACATTATCTTGTTTAATAGTAGTGTAAGTGTACATTTAAAAAAAATAATATATATTTTGACTGTGAAACATCAGTCTGCTTTTTTGTGTCAGGCTCACAGCGTATACTGTGCCCAGTGCCACCACTCATATCTTGTTTAATAGTAGTGTAAGTGTACATTTAAAAATAAAAAAACAATTTTGACTGTGAAACAGTCTGCTTCTTTGTGTCAGGCTCACAGTGTATACTGTGCCCACTTGTCCAGTGCCACCATTCATATTATCTTGTTTAATAGTAGTGTAAGTGTACATTTTAAAAATAAAAAAACTTTTGACTGTGAAACATCAGTCTGCTTTTTTGTGTCAGGCTCACAGCGTATACGGTGCCCACTTGCCCAGTGCCACCACTCATATTATCTTGTTTAATTGTAGTGTAAGTGTACATTTAAAAATAAAAAAACAATTTTGACTGTGAAACATCAATCTGCTTTTTTGTGTCAGGCTCACAGCGTATACTGTGCCCACTTGACCAGTGCCACCACTCATATTTTCTCTTGTAAGGTGTATCCAGTCCACGGATTCATCCTTTACTTGTGGGATATTCTCCTTCCCTACAGGAAGTGGCAAAGAGAGCACACAGCAGAGCTGTCCATATAGCTCCCCCTCTAGCTCCACCCCCCAGTCATTCTCTTTGCCGGCTCTAAGCACTAGGGTCTCTCTCGGGAGGGTAAAGTGAATGTGGTGTTAGAATTGTAGTTTTTATTATCTTCAATCAAAAGTTTGTTATTTTAAATGGTACCGGTTTGTACTATTTACTCTCTAGCAGAAAAGTGATGAAGATTTCTGCTGAGAGGAAAATGATTTTAGCATGTTGTAACTAAAATCCACTGCTGTTCCCACACAGGACTGAGGAGTACCAGAAAACTTCAGTTGGGGGGAACAGTTTGCAGGGTGAACTGCAATAAGGTATGTTCAGTCATTTATTTCTAGACAAGACTGAGATAATGCTAGAAGAGACTGACAATATCCCCATGAGGGGAGGGTAAGCTATGTTCAGAGACTTAGTAAGGAATTGAATGCTTACATAACAGGGCTAATTATGCTGGTTGACACTAATTCGGGGCAATCGATTGTTTTTTTAAGAAAATCTCGTTTGTAGGACACTTTGAAAGTCCTCTTGGGTTCTTTCTGGGGTTATTACCACATGTTTTTTTTTATTCACTTGGAGTGATTTCTTAGGCCTCACAGCTCCGGAGTAGAGTGGGAGGGGCCTAATTTCGCGCCTCAGATGCACAGTTAGAATTGCATAGAAGTTCATGCTGCTTCACATGGAGGGTCCTGCTGCTGTTTGAGGGCCTAAAGGAAGCTATATTCCCCCAAATCTGGTCCCCAAGGGCAGGTAGGGCCACAGCAGTGCTGTGGCAAGGTGCTGTAGTAATTTTAACCGGGTGTTGGCTTTAGGCTGCTCCGGTTTGGGCATTAAGGGGTTAATCGTTTTGCTACTAGTGGTGCAATCTTACTAAGGCTTTAGGTACATACTGTGAAAATTTCAAAAGGATTACTGCATTTTTCACTGTTTTGCAAAATTGTGTGCCCCTTTTTATCTCTTAAAGGCACAGTAACGTTTTTTTTCAAATTATGTTTTTTATTTGATTAAAGTGATTTCCAAGCCTGCTTGTGTATACTACTAGTCTGTTAAACATGTCTGACACCAAGGAAAATCCTTGTTCAATGTGTTTAGAAGCCATGGTGGAACCCCCTCTCAGAATGTGTCCCACTTGTACTGATATGTCTATACACTTTAAAGATCATATTGTTGCACTTAAGAATGTGGCCCAAGATGATTCTCAGACTGAAGGTAACGAGGGTAGCCCGTCTGCCTCTCCCCACGTGTCACAACCAGTTACGCCCGCGCAAGCGACACCTAGTACCTCTAGTGCGTCTAACCCTTTTACATTACAAGACTTAGCGGCAGTCATGGATAATTCTCTTGCAGCTTTCTTATCTAACCTGCCCGTGTTACCTGCAAAGCGTGATAGCTCCGTTTTAAGAACAGATTATGAGCATTCTGACGCTTTGGTAGCTGTATCCGATATACCCTCACAACGCTCTGAAGTGGGAGCGAGGGATTTGATGTCTGAGGGAGAAGTCTCTGATTCAGGAAGGGTTCCTCCTCAGACAGATTCAGATACATTGGCTTTTAAATTTAAACTAGAACACCTCCGCGTTCTGCTCAGGGAGGTATTAGCTACTCTGGATGACTGCGACCCTTTGGTGGTCCCAGAGAAATTGTGTAAAATGGACAAGTACCTAGAGGTCCCTGTTTACACTGATGCGTTTCCGGTCCCTAAGAGGATTGCGGATATCGTTACTAGAGAGTGGGATAGATCAGGGGTTCCCTTTGTCCCCCCTCCTGTTTTTAAGAAAATGTTCCCCATATCTGACCCCATGCGGGACTCGTGGCAGACGGTCCCTAAGGTGGAGGGGGCTGTTTCTTCACTTGCTAAATGCACAACCATACCAATTGAAGACAGTTGTGCTTTTAAAGACCCTATGGATAAAAAATTAGAGGGTTTACTTAAGAAAATTTTTGTTCAACAAGGTTTTCTTCTCCAACCTATTGCCTGCATTATTCCTGTAACTACTGCAGCTGCTTTCTGGTTTGAGGGGCTGGAAGACTCGCTCCAGACGGAGACCTCATATGAGGAAATTATGGATAGAATTAAGGCTCTAAAGCTAGCTAATTCTTTTATCACTGACGCCGCTTTCCAAATAGCTAAGTTAGCGGCAAAAAATTCAGGTTTCGCCATTTTGGCGCGCAGGGCGCTATGGCTAAAGTCCTGGTCGGCCGATGTGTCGTCTAAATCCAAGCTTTTGAACATCCCTTTCAAAGGAAAGACCCTCTTCGGGCCTGAATTGAAAGAGATTATTTCAGAAATCACCGGGGGAAAAGGCCATGCTCTCCCTCAGGACAAGTCCTTTAAGACAAAAAGCTAATTTTCGTTCCTTTTGTAATTTCAGGAGCGGCCCCGCTTCATCCTCTCCGGCTGCAAAGCAAGAGGGTAACGCTTCACAGCCCAAGGCAACCTGGAAACCTTACCAGGGCTGGAAAAGGGGTAAACAGGCCAAAAAGCCTGCAGCTGCCACCAAGACAGCATGAAGGGGTAGCCCCCGATTCGGGACCGGATCTAGTAGGGGGCAGACTCTCTCTCTTCGCTCAGGACTGGGCAAGAGATGTACACGATCCTTGGGCATTAGAGATTGTATCCCAGGGATATCTTCTAGAATTCAAGGACTCCCCTCCAATGGGAAGGTTCCACATTTCTCGTCTGTCTACAGATCAGACAAAGAAAGAGGCGTTCTTACGCTGTGTAGAAGATCTACATACAATGGGAGTGATCCACCCAGTTCCAATTGCGGAACAAGGGTTGGGTTTTTACTCAAACCTGTTTGTGGTTCCCAAAAAAGAGGGAACTTTCAGACCCATCCTGGATCTAAAAATTCTAAACAGATTTCTCAGATGGTGGTTGTCTCAGGATCACCTGTCTCAGGGAATATGTTTCCGCAGGCCAGAGTGGATCATTGTAACGACCGACGCCAGTCTGTTAGGCTGGGGTGCGGTCTGGGACTCCCTGAAAGCTCAGGGCTTATGGTCTCGGGAAGAAACTCTTCTCCCGATAAACATTTTGGAACTGACAGCGATATTCAACGCTCTTCAGGCATGGCCTCAACTAGCTGCGGCCAAATTCATCAGATTTCAGTCGGACAACATCACGACTGTAGCTTACGTCAATCATCAGGGGGGAACAAAGAGTTCCCTAGCGATGACGGAAGTAACCAAAATAATCAGGTGGGCGGAGGATCACTCCTGCCATCTCTCAGCAATTCACATCCCAGGAGTAGACAACTGGGAGGCGAATTTTCTAAGTCGTCAGACTTTTCACCCGGGGGAGTGGGAACTCCACCCGGAGGTATTTGCCCAGCTGACTCAGCTATGGGGCACTCCAGAGTTGGATCTGATGGCGTCCCGTCAAAACACCAAACTTCCTCTCTACGGGTTCAGGTCCCGGGATCCCAAGGCGGTAGTGATAGATGCTCTAGCAGCGCCTTGGTCCTTCAATCTGGCTTATGCCTTTCCACCGTTTCCTCTCCTCCCTCGTCTGGTCACCAGAATCAAGCAGGAGAAGGCTTCGGTGATTCTGATAGTGCCTGCGTGGCCACGCAGGACTTGGTATGCAGACCTAGTGGACATGTCATCTGTCCCACCATGGACACTGCCAATGAGGCAGGATCTTCTAATACAGGGTCCGTTCAAGCATCCAAATCTAATTTCTCTGCGTCTGACTGCTTGGAGATTGAACACTTAATTCTATCAAAGCGTGGTTTCTCTGAGTCAGTTATAGATACTCTGATTCAGGCTAGAAAGCCTGTCACCAGGAAAATCTACCATAAGATATGGCGGAAATATCTTTGTTGGTGTGAATCCAAGGGTTACTCATGGAGTAAGATTAGGATTCCCAAGATATTGTCTTTCCTCCAAGAAGGATTGGAGAAAGGTTTGTCAGCTAGTTCCTTAAAAGGACAGATATCTGCTCTGTCTATCCTTTTACACAAGCGTCTGGCAGAGGTACCAGACGTTCAAGCGTTTACTCAGGCTTTAGTCAGAATCAAGCCTGTTTATAAACCCGTGGCTCCGCCATGGAGTCTAAATCTAGTTCTTTCAGTTCTTCAAGGGGTTCCGTTTGAACCTTTACATTCCATAGATATTAAGTTGTTATCTTGGAAAGTTTTGTTTTTGGTTGCTATCTCTTCTGCTCGGAGAGTCACAGAATTATCTGCCTTACAGTGTGATTCACCTTACCTGGTGTTCCACGCAGATAAGGTAGTTTTGCGTACCAAACCTGGGTTTCTTCCTAAAGTTGTTTCTAACAAGAATATTAACCAGTAAATAGTTGTTCCTTCTCTGTGTCCTAATCCTTCTTCGAAGAAGGAACGTCTGTTACACAATCTTGATGTAGTTTGTGCTTTAAAGTTCTATTTACAAGCAACTAAGGATTTCAGACAAACAACTTCCTTGTTTGTTATCTATTCTGGTAAGAGGAGAGGTCAGAAAGCGACTGCTACCTCTCTTTCCTTTTGGCTGAAAAGCATCATCCGTTTGGCCTATGAGACTGCTGGCCAGCAGCCTCCTGAAACTATTACTGCTCATTCTACCAGAGCAGTGGCTTCCACATGGGCTTTTAAAAATGAGGCTTCTGTTGAACAGATTTGTAAGGCAACGACTTGGTCTTCGCTGCATACTTTTTCCAAATTTTACAAATTCGATACTTTTGCTTCTTCGGAGGCTATTTTTGGGAGAAAGGTTTTGCAAGCAGTGGTGCCTTCCGTTTAAGGTACCTGTCTTGTTCCCTCCCTTCATCCATGTCCTAAAGCTTTGGTATTGGTATCCCACAAGTAAAGGATGAATCCGTGGACTGGATACACCTTACAAGAGAAAACAGAATTTATGCTTACCTGATAAATTACTTTCTCTTGTGGTGTATCCAGTCCACGGCCCGCCCTGGCAATTGAGTCAGGTAAAACATTTTTTGTTTAAACTACAGTCACCACTGCACCCTATGGTTTCTCCCTTTTCTTCCTAACCTTTGGTCGAATGACTGGGGGGTGGAGCTAGAGGGGGAGCTATATGGACAGCTCTGCTGTGTGCTCTCTTTGCCACTTCCTGTAGGGAAGGAGAATATCCCACAAGTAAAGGATGAATGCATGGACTGGATACACCACAAGAGAAAGTAATTTATCAGGTAAGCATAAATTCTGTTATCTTGTTTAATAGTAGCGTAAGTGTACATTTAAAAATAAAAAAACTATTTTGATTGTGAAACATCAGTCTGCTTTTTTGTGTCAGGTTCACAGCGTATACTGTGCCCACTTGTCCAGTGCCACCACTCATATTATCTTGTTTTATAGTAGTGTAAGTGTACATTTTAAAAATAAAAAAACTATTTTGACTCTGAAACATCAGTCTGCTTTTTTGTGTCAGGCTCACAGCGTATACTGTGCCCACTTGCCCAGTGCCACCACTCATATTATCTTGTTTAATAGTAGTGTAAGTGTACATTTAAAAATAAAAAAACTATTTTGACTGTGAAACATCAGTCTGCTTTTTTGTGTCAGGCTCACAGCATATACTGTGCCCACTTGTCCAGTGCCACCACTCACATTATCTTGTTTAATAGTAGTGTAAGTGTACATTTTAAAAATAAAAAAACTATTTCTTTCATGTAATTAGCAAGAGTCCATGAGCTAGTGACGTATGGGATATACATTCCTCCCAGGAGGGGCAAAGTTTCCCAAACCTCAAAATGCCTACAAATACACCCCTCACCACACCCACAAATCAGTTTTACAAACTTTGCCTCCCGTGGAGGTGGTGAAGTAAGTTTGTGCTAGATTCTACGTTGATATGCGCTTCGCAGCAGGCTGGAGCCCGGTTTTCCTCTCAGTGTGCAGTGAATGTCAGAGGGATGTGAAGAGAGTATTGCCTATTTGAATTCAATGGTCTCCTTCTACGGGATCTATTTCATAGGTTCTCTGTTATCGGTCGTAGAGATTCATCTCTTACCTCCCTTTTCAGATCGACTATATACTCTTATATTCCATTACCTCTACTGATTCTCGTTTCAGTACTGGTTTGGCTTTCTACTACATGTAGATGAGTGTCCTGGGGTAAGTAAGTCTTATTTTTGTGACACTCTAAGCTATGGTTGGGCACTTTTATATAAAGTTCTAAATATATGTGTTTAAACATTTATTTGCCTTGATTCAGGATGATCAATATTCCTTATTTCAGACAGTCAGTTTCATTATTTGGGATAATGCATATGAATAAATCATTTTTTCTTACCTTAAAATTGACTTTTTTCCCTGTGGGCTGTTAGGCTCGCGGGGGCTGAAAATGCTTCATTTTATTGCGTCATTCTTGGCGCGGACTTTTTTGGCGCAAAAAATTTCTTTGTCATTTCCGGCGTCATACATGTCGCCGGAAGTTGTTCGTGTTTACGTAATTTTTTTGACGTTTTGCGCCAAAAATGTCGGTGTCACCGGATGTGGCGTCATTTTTGGCGCCAAAAGCATTTAGGCGCCAATAATGTGGGCGTCTTTTTTGGCGCTAAAAAATGTGGGTGTCATTATTGTCTCCACCTTTTTTTCACATTATTTTAGTCTCATTTTTTATTTGCTTCTGGTTGCTAGAGGCTTGTTCATTGGCATTTTTTTCCCATTCCTGAAACTGTCTTTTAAGGAATTTGATAGATTTTGCTTTATATGTTGTTTTTTCTCTTACATATTGCAAGATGTCTCAGATTGACCCTGGATCAGAAGCTACTTCTGGAAAAACGCTGCCTGATGCTGGTTCTGCCAAAGTTAAGTGTATTTGCTGTAAACTTGTGGTAACTGTTCCTCCGGCTGTAGTTTGTGATGAATGTCATGATAAGCTTGCTAATGCAGATAGTATTTCCATTAGTAATATTCCATTACCTGTTGCTGTTCCATCAACATCTAATACTCAGGATGTTCCTGTTAATATAAGAGATTTTGTTTCTAAATCTATTAGGAAGGCTATGTCTGTTATTCCTCCTTCCAGTAAACGTAAAAGGTCTTTTAAAACTTCACATTTTTCAGATGAATTTTTAAATGAACATCATCATTCTGATTTGTCTATTTCTGATGATGATTTTTCTGGTTCAGAGGATTCTGTCTCAGATATTGACACTGATAAATCTTCATATTTATTTAAAATGGAATTTATTCGTTCTTTACTTAAAGAAGTTTTAATCGCATTAGAGATGGAGGAATCTAATCCTATTGATACTAAATCTACTAAGCGTTTAAATTCGGTTTTTAAACCTCCTACAGTTATTCCAGAAGTTTTTCCTGTCCCTGATGCTATTTCTGAAGTAATTTCTAGGGAATGGAATAATCTGGGTAATTCATTTACTCCTTCTAAAAGGTTTAAGAAATTGTATCCTGTGCCAGCTGACAGATTAGAGTTTTGGGACAAAATCCCTAAAGTTGATGGGGCTATCTCTACTCTCGCTAAACGTACTACTATTCCTACGGCAGATAGTACTTCCTTTAAGGATCCTTTAGATAGGAAGATTGAATCCTTTCTAAGGAAAGCTTATTTATGTTCAGGTAATCTTCTTAGGCCTGCTATTTCTTTGGCTGATGTTGCGGCAGCTTCCACTTTTTGGTTGGAGGCTTTGGCACAACAAGTGTCAGATCATAATACTCATAGCATTGTTAAACTTCTTCAACATGCTAATAACTTTATTTGTGATGCCATCTTTGATATCACTAGAGTTGATGTCAGGTATATGTCTTTAGCTATTTTAGCTAGAAGAGCTTTATGGCTTAAAACTTGGAATGCAGATATGTCTTCTAAGTCAACTTTGCTTTCCCTTTCTTTCCAAGGTAATAAATTGTTTGGTTCCCAGTTGGATTCTATTATTTCAACTGTTACTGGGGGGAAAGGAACTTTTTTACCTCAGGATAAAAAATCTAAAGGTAAATATAGGGCTGCTAATCGTTTTCGTTCCTTTCGTCAGAATAAGGAACAGAAGCCTGATCCTTCCCCTAAAGGAACAGTTTCTGTTTGGAAACCATCTCCAGTCTGGAATAAATCCAAGCCTTTCAGAAAGCCAAAGCCAGCTCCCAAGTCCACATGAAGGTGCGGCCCTCATTCCAGCTCAGCTTGTAGGGGGCAGATTACGATTTTTCAAAGAAATTTGGATCAATTTGATTCACAATCTTTGGATTCAGAACATTGTTTCACAAGGGTACAGAATAGGTTTCAAGGTAAGGCCTCCTGCAAGAAGATTTTTTCTTTCTCGCATTCCAATAAACCCAGTGAAGGCTCAAGCATTTCTGAAATGTGTTTCAGATCTAGAGTTGGCTGGAGTAATTGTGTCAGTTCCAGTTCTGTTACTCAAATCTAGTCATTGTACCAAAGAAGGAGAATTCCTTCAGACCAGTTCTGGATTTAAAAATATTGAATCGTTATGTAAGGATACCAACATTCAAAATGGTAACTATAAGGACTATTCTGCCTTTTGTTCAGCAAGGGCATTATATGTCCACAATAGATTTACAGGATGCATATCTGCATATTCCGATTCATCCAGATCACTTTCAGTTTCTGAGATTCTCTTTTCTAGACAAGCATTACCAGTTTGTGGCTCTGCCGTTCGGCCTAGCAACAGCTCCAAGGATTTTTTCAAAGGTTCTCGGTGCCCTTCTATCTGTAATCAGAGAACAGGGTATTGTGGTATTTCCTTATTTGGACGATATCTTGGTACTTGCTCAGTCTTCACATTTAGCAGAATTTCATACGAATCGACTTGTGTCGTTTCTTCAAGAACATGGTTGGAGGATCAATTTACCAAAGAGTTCATTGATTCCTCAGACAAGGGTAACCTTTTTAGGTTTCCAAATAGATTCAGTGTCCATGACTTTGTCTCTGACGGACAAGAGACGTCTGAAATTGGTTTCAGCTTGTCGAAACCTTCAGTCTCAATCATTCCCTTCGGTAGCCTTATGCATGGAAATTCTAGGTCTTATGACTGCTGCATCGGACGCGATCCCCTTTGCTCGTTTTCACATGCGACCTCTTCAGCTTTGTATGCTGAACCAGTGGTGCAGGGATTATACAAAGATATCACAGTTAATATCTTTAAATCCGATTGTACGACACTCTCTAACGTGGTGGACAGATCACCATCGTTTAGTTCAAGGGGCTTCTTTTGTTCTTCCAACCTGGACTGTGATCTCAACAGATGCGAGTCTGACAGGTTGGGGAGCTGTATGGGGGTCTCTGACAGCGCAGGGGGTTTGGGAATCTCAGGAGGCGAGATTACCAATCAACATTTTGGAACTCCGTGCGATCTTCAGAGCTCTTCAGTCGTGGCCTCTTCTGAAGAGAGAATCGTTCATTTGTTTTCAGACGGACAATGTCACAACCGTGGCATATGTCAATCATCAAGGGGGGACTCACAGTCCTCTGGCTATGAAAGAAGTATCTCGGATACTTGTATGGGCGGAATCCAGCTCCTGTCTAATTTCTGCGGTTCATATCCCAGGTATAGACAATTGGGAAGCGGATTATCTCAGTCGCCAGACGTTACATCCGGGCGAATGGTCTCTTCACCCAGAGGTATTTCTTCAGATTGTTCAAATCTGGGGACTTCCAGAAATAGATCTGATGGCCTCTCATCTAAACAAGAAACTTCCCAGGTATCTATCCAGATCCAGGGATCCTCAGGTGGAGGCAGTGGATGCATTGTCACTTCCTTGGAAGTATCATCCTGCCTATATCTTTCCGCCTCTAGTTCTTCTTCCAAGAGTGATTTCCAAGATTCTAAAAGAGCGTTCGTTTGTTCTGCTGGTGGCTCCAGCATGGCCTCACAGGTTTTGGTATGCGGATCTTGTTCGGATGGCTACTTGCCAACCTTGGACTCTTCCGTTAAGACCAGACCTTCTTTCTCAAGGTCCTTTTTTTCCATCGGGATCTCAAATCATTAAATTTGAAGGTATGGAGATTGAACGCTTGATTCTCAGTCATAGAGGTTTCTCTGACTCTGTAATTAATACTATGTTACAGGCTCGTAAATCTGTGTCTAGGAAGATATATTATCGAGTCTGGAATACTTACATTTCTTGGTGTTCTTCTCATCATTTTTCCTGGCATTCTTTTAGAATTCCTAGAATTTTACAGTTTCTTCAGGATGGTCTGGATAAAGGTTTGTCTGCAAGTTCCTTGAAAGGACAAATTTCTGCTCTTTCTGTGCTGTTTCACAGAAAGATTGCTAATCTTCCTGATATTCATTGTTTTGTACTGGCTTTGGTTCGTATAAAACCTGTCATTAAGTCAATCTCTCCTCCTTGGAGTTTGAATTTGGTTCTGGGGGCTTTACAAGCTCCTCCGTTTGAACCTATGCATTCTCTGGATATTACATTACTTTCTTGGAAAGTGTTGTTCCTTTTGGCCATCTCTTCTGCTAGAAGAGTTTCTGAGTTATCTGCTCTTTCTTGTAAATCTCCTTTTCTGATTTTTCATCAGGATAAGGCGGTGTTGCGGACTTCTTTTAAATTTTTACCTAAAGTTGTGAATTCTAACAACATTAGTAAAGAAATTGTGGTTCCTTCATTGTGTCCTAATCCTAAGAATTCTAAGGAAAGATCGTTACATTCTTTGGATGTAGTTAGAGCTTTGAAATATTATGTTGAAGCTACTAAAGATTTCCGAAAGACTTCTAGTCTATTTGTTATCTTTTCCGGTTCCAGGAAAGGTCAGAAGGCTTCTGCCATTTCTTTGGCGTCTTGGTTAAAGTCTTTGATTCATCATGCTTATGTCGAGTCGGGTAAAACTCCGCCTCAAAGGATTACAGCTCATTCTACTAGGTCAGTTTCTACTTCCTGGGCATTTAGGAATGAAGCTTTGGTTGATCAGATTTGCAAAGCAGCAACTTGGTCTTCTTTGCATACATTTACTAAATTCTACCATTTTGATGTGTTTTCTTCTTCTGAAGCAGGTTTTGGTAGAAAAGTACTTCAGGCAGCTGTTTCAGTTTGATTCTTCTGCTTATAATTTTAGTTTTTTTCATTATAAGATTTAAACTTTATTTTGGGGTGTGGATTATTTTTCAGCGGAATTGGCTGTCTTTATTTTATCCCTCCCTCTCTAGTGACTCTTGCGTGGAAGTTCCACATCTTGGGTATTTATTATCCCATACGTCACTAGCTCATGGACTCTTGCTAATTACATGAAAGAAAACATAATTTATGTAAGAACTTACCTGATAAATTCATTTCTTTCATATTAGCAAGAGTCCATGAGGCCCACCCTTTTTTTTGTGGTGGTTATGATTTTTTTGTATAAAGCACAATTATTCCAATTCCTTATTTTTTATGCTTTCGCACTTTTTTCTTATCACCCCACTTCTTGGCTATTCGTTAAACTGATTTGTGGGTGTGCTGAGGGGTGTATTTGTAGGCATTTTGAGGTTTGGGAAACTTTGCCCCTCCTGGTAGGAATGTATATCCCATACGTCACTAGCTCATGGACTCTTACATAAATTATGTTTTTGACTGTGAAACATCAGTCTGCTTTTTTGTGTCAGGTTTACAGCGTATACTGTGCCCACTTGCCCAGTGCCACCACTCATATCTTGTTTAATAGTAGTGTAAGTGTACATTTTAAAAATAAAAAACTATTTTGACTGTGAAACATCAGTCTGCTTTTTTGTGTCAGGCTCACAGCGTATACGGTGCCCACTTGCCCAGTGCCACCACTCATATTATCCTGTTTAATAGTAGTGTAAGTGTACATTTAAAATTAAAAAAACTATTTTGACTGTGAAACATCAGTCTGCTTTTTTGTGTCAGGCTCACAGCGTATACTGTGCCCACTTGTCCAGTGCCACCACTCACATTATCTTGTTTAATAGTAGTGTAAGTGTACATTTTAAAAATAAATAAACTATTTTGTCTCTGAAACATCAGTCTGCTTTTTTGTGTCAGGCTCACAGCGTATACTGTGCCCACTTGACCAGTGCCACCACTCATATTATCTTGTTTAATAGTAGTGTCAGTGTACATTTAAAAAAAAAATAAAAAAAATTTTGACTGTGAAACATCAGTCTAGTTTTTTGTGTCAGGCTCACAGCGTATACTGTGCCCACTCACAGTAGCTTGCACGCATAGTAGCACTAATCGAAAAAAAAATGACAAGTAGAGGCAGGCCAACCCGCAGGGGCCGTCGTGGTGCTGTGATTCCCTTTGGCCATAGAATAGTGCCCAGTGTTAGGCCACGTACCATGAACACGAAAAGTTCTGATGAAATAGTTGACTTTATAACACAGGACACCCAATCTTCTACAGCTTCCGCTCGTAACCTTGACGCACCATCCTCCTCCAGCTTAGCTTCGGGCACCTCTCAACTTACCAGTCGCCCGCCTGCCGCCACCACCAACACTAGCACCACAGCCGCCTCACTTGATCTGTCAGAGGAGTTATGTACACCTCAGTGTGAAGAAATGAGTGATGCGCAACCATCATTGACAGTGGATGTAGATAACTGTGATATGTCTCAGTCAAGCAGCATTACAGACATGGACGACGCACCGTGTGATGATGATGATGATGTTGTACCCGCCGTTGCTTCCGTTGTTGAGTTGTCAGATACAAGTGAAGGGGTTGATGATGATGATGCATCCGTGGATGTCACGTGGGCGCCCGGTAGAAGAGAAGAAGAACAGGGGGAAAGTTCAGATGGTGAGACAGAGAGGAGCAGGAGGAAGAGACGAGTTGGAAGCAGGGGGAGGTCGTCGCAAGGAGCTAGTGGCACAGTCAGACAGCATGCATCGGCACCCGGGGTCAGCCAGACAGCACGCCAATCAACGCATGCTGTTGCCACCACCAGAATGCCGTCATCGCAGAGCTCAGCAGTGTGGCATTTTTTTTATGTGTCTGCAAATGGCATTGCTGTTGTCAGAGGCAACCTGTGCCAAAAGAAACTGAGTCGTGGGAAGTCCAACACCCACCTAGGTACAACTGCTTTGCGAATGCACATGATCTCACATCACAAACGCCTGTGGGATGAACACATGAGGACAAGCAGCACACAAACTCAAAGCCGCCATCCTCCTCCTGGTCCAGCATCTTCAGCCACGTCAACCACTGCTGTGCTCCTTGCCCCCTCTCAACCATCCGCCAATCCGTCTCTCTTCCGGAGCAGCTCCTGCTCATCTGCCCACAGTCAGGTGTCTGTCAAGGACATGTTTGAGCGTAAGAAGCCAATGTCACCAAGTCACCCCCTTGCCCGGCGTCTGACTGGCTTGTCTGAACTCTTAGCCTGCCAGCTTTTACCATACAAGCTGGTGGAGTCTGAGGTGTTCAAAAAATTTGTAGCTATTGGGACACCGCAGTGGAAGGTACCCGGCCGAAATTTCTTTGCACAATAGGCAATCCCCAACCTGTACTCGATTGTGCGAAAGGAAGTAATGGCATGTCTGGCACACAGTGTTGGGGCAAGGGTCCATCTGACCACTGATAGCTGGTCTGCAAAGCATGATCAGGGCAGGTATATCACCTACACTGCGCATTGGGTAAACCTGCTGACGGCTGCCAAGCATGGAATGCATGGCTCTGCAGAGGAGTTGGTGACACCGACACGACTTGCAGACAGGCCTGCTGCCACCTCCTCTACTCCTCCTACTCCATCCTCTTCCATAACCTCTTCCTCGGCTGAGTCCTCTTCTGCTGCTGCGTCTTGCTCCACATCAATGGCACCCCCCAGCTCCCCAGGTACTATTCCACATCCCGGATCACGCCGTCTTGGGGTTGACTTGCCTGAAAGCAGAGAGTCACACCGCAGCAGCACTCCTTTCCGCCCTGAACGCACAGGTGGATCAGTGGCTGACTCCGCACCAACTGGAGATCGGCAAAGTGGTTTCTGACAACGGAAGTAATTTGGTGGCGGCATTGAAATTGGGCAAGTTGACACATGTCCCGTGTATGGCACATGTGTGTAATCTGATTGTACAACGCTTTGTGCATAAGTACCCAAGCTTACAGGACGTCCTGAAACAGGCCAGGAAGGTGTGTGGCCATTTCAGGCGTTCCTACACGGCCATGGCACACTTGTCAGATATCCAGCGGCGAAACAACCTGCCAGTGAGGCGCTTGATTTGCGACAGCCCGACACGTTGGAATTCAACACTCCTAATGTTTGACCGCCTGCTCCAACAAGAAAAAGCCGTTAACGAGTATTTGTATGACCGGGGTGCTAGGACAGCCTCTGGGGAGCTGGGAATTTTTTTGCCACGTTACTGGACGCTCATGCGCAATGCCTGTAGGCTCATGCGTCCTTTTGAGGAGGTGACAAACCTAGTCAGTCGCACCGAAGGCACCATCAGTGACATCATACCATTTGTTTTCTTCCTGGAGCGTGCCCTGCGAAGAGTGCTGGATCAGGCCGTAGATGAGCGTGAAGAGCAAGAGGAAGAGTTGCGGTCACCATCACCACCAGAAACAGCCTTATCAGCATCGCTTGCTGGACCAGCGGCAATGCAGGAAGAGGATTGTGAGGAAGAGGAGTCAAAGGAGGAATGTGGCTTTGAGGAGGAGGAGAAAGACCAAGCACAACAGGCATCCCAGGGTGCTCGTTGTCACCTATCTGGTACCCATGGTGTTGTACGTGGCTGGGGGGAAGAAGATACCTTCAGTGAGGACAAGGAACGGTACATGAGTAGCTCGGCATCCAACCTTGTGCAAATGGGGTCATGCTGTCGTGCCTGTTGAGGGACACTCGTATAAAAAAGCTGAAGGAGAACGAACTGTACTGGGTGTCAACGCTACTAGACCCCCGGTATAAGCATAAAGTGACTGAAATGTTACCGAATTCCCGCAAGTCGGAAAGGATGGAGCAGTTCAAAAATAAATTAAAAAGTATGCTTTACACAGCGTATAAGGGTGATGTCACAGCACAACGGGAATCTAACAGGGGAAGAGGTGAAAGTAATACTCCTCCTCCCACGACCACGCCGGGAAGGACAGGACGCTTTCCAGATGTGTTGTTGATGGAGGACATGCAGACCTTTTTAACTCCTATGCATCAGGGATCCAGCCTCAGAGAACGACTCAACCGACAGGTAGCAGACTACCTCGCATTAACTGCAGATCTCGACACCCTGAGGAGCGATGAACCCCTTGACTACTGGGTGTGCATGCTTGACCTGTGGCCTGAGCTATCCCAATTTGCAATCGAACTTCTGGCGTGTCCCGCTTCAAGTGTCCTGTCAGAAAGGACCTTCAGTGCAGCAGGAGGTATTGTCACTGAGAAGAGAAGTCGCCTAGGTCAAAAAAGTCTTGATTACCTCACCTTTATTAAAATGAATGAGGGATTGATCCCGAAGGGACTGACATTGGGCGATACATTCAAGTAAAAAAGGCCTGATGAGATGAGCTGCCTTGGGCTAAAAATGATCCACACGCTGCTGTATTTTATCTTTGAATGCCGGATGACTTGCGTGACTTATCCGCCAACAACTAGGGTTCAAGCCGCAATGTTTTAGGGCACTTTCTAACTGTCAAATATAAATTTTTCTGGCCGCTGCTACAGCAGCGGCTGCAACAATACCTAATTTTTCAGGCATGTGTACATGCCTAATTTTTCTGGCCTCTGGTGCTGCACTGTGGCTTCAAAACCCAAACCAAAAAAAAGGCACATAACAGGGATTAAACTGTTAAGAATAGTACTACTTAACACACCACTCATATCTGGTGGCACAGTAGATTGCACACGCAGTGCCCCAAATTTGAAGTAGGAGGACTGACCAAGCATCTTTTTCCATCTCCCGGTTCCTAAAATCCATGCCATATACACGTCCCCTGATAGGGGACACCGCAGTGGAAGGTACACGGCCGACATTTCTTTGCACAAAAGGCAATCCCCAACCTGTACTTGATTGTGCAAAAAGAAGTAACCTTACCATGGATCCCAGATGCACGTCTTGTAATTCTCTGTCTGGGAAATTATCTATCTATCAAATCTATCTATTTATCTATCAAATCTATCTATCGTATCTATCAAATGTATCTATTGCATCTATTGATCTATCTATCTAATCTATGTATCTATCTATCTCGTGGCCGGACCGACCAAGCATCATTTTCCATCTCCCGGTTCCTAAAATCCATGCCATATACACATACCCTGATAGGGGACGTAACAGGTATTAAACTGATAAGAATAGTACTACTTGACAGACCACTCATATCTGTTGGCACAGTAGATTGCACGCGGTGCTCTGACAAAATGCAGACGGACATTTGGCAGACGGACATTTGGCCGACAGACAGAAAGCTAAAGAATGTTCCGATTTCGGCCGAGGGCAGATACGTTCCAGAGTGCTCTGTTCTAATCAGAGCCTCGGGCACCGCAACTGCCTCTGGGAACCTTACCATGTATCTGTCTATCTATCTCGTGGCTGGACCGACCAAGCATCTTTTTCCATCTCCCGGTTCCTAAAAATTATCTCCGGGTTCCTAAAAACGATGCCATACCTGTACTCGATTGTGCAAAAGGAAGTCATGGCATATGGGGTCTTTCATGCTGTCGTGCCTGTTGAGGGTCGGGGACCCTCGTATAAAAAGGCTGAAGGAGAACGACCTGTACTGGGTGTCCAAGCATCTTTTTCCATCTCCCCGTTCCTAAAATCCATGCCATATACACGTCCCCTGATAGGGGACGTAACAGGGATCAAACTGATAAGAATAGTACTAGTTAACACACCACTCCTATCTGGTGGCACAGTAGATTGCACGCATGTTGCACAGCTCCTCAATGCGACAAATCTTACTGGTTAGCTCGTCGTTCTCTTTTTCCCAGCTGCTGGATCAGATCAGAGATTGTGAGTAAAACCTGCTCCTGCTGCCGGGTGATCTCACTCAGGACTCGCTTCTCTAGGTCTTCCAGCTGTTTCCTGATGTCCCTAATCAGGGCAGTGAGTCTCTCTGTTACACCAGCTGCTTTCTCTTGCACCCCTCTCCTGTGCTTCTGCAGACTCTGGACTCTTTTCTTAGTCTCCTCTCTCTTTGTGGTCAGTTTCTGCAGAACATTTCTCAGTTTCTTTTTCTTCTTCTCAGAAGCCTCATTCAGCAGCTCGACCTGGTGTCCCCTGTGCTCTCCGGCCAGGGAGCAGGATACACAGATACAGACAGCATCCTCAGTGCAGTAATATAATATCTTGTGGGTGGAGCATTTTCTGTTACCCCAGGAAGTGATTGCACGCGCAGTGACATCAGTGAGAACAAGGAACGGGACATGGCTAGCTTGGTATCCAACCTTGTGCAAATGGGGAGTTTGCGGTTGTGCAAATGGACTGTTTGCGGTTGTTTGCGATGCGTTAAACAGGGAGTTTGGTCTGTCACTGTGAAGCGGGCGTAACCCTTACACTACCTGAACGATACAACATCATACCTGATGTTTTAAAGCACGTTATTCCAAACAATTTAGGAATTTTAGGTGATTTATGCCCTTTATGGATTAAAAACAGACTCTGCATCAACTATGTAATTTTCCATGGGAGTTTTGCCATGGATCCCCCTCCGGCATGCCACAGTCCAGGTGTTAGTCCCCTTGAAACAACTTTTCCATCACTTTTGTGGCCAGAAAGAGTCCCTGTGGGTTTTAAAATTCGCCTGCCTATTGAAGTCAATGGCGGTTCGCCCGTTCGCGAACTTTTGCGGAAGTTCGCGTTCTCTGTTCGCGATGGCAAAATTTTAGGTTCGCGACATCACTAGTTACAACTTGTTATTATTCCCTTTTTGCTCGAATAATTACAACTTCCCACTTTTCATAATTTTTTGGAAGATATCACTCTACAAGGCGAATTAATTCATCAGGGAGCAAAGTCTAATTATATAACTTCAGAAAATGAGGTCTCATAACATTGTATGCACTATAAGACATGGATCTTTAAGAATGACGGATTCCTAATGCTGTTTGTTCCTCTTATATGGTGTCTCCAGATTTGTTAAACAGAAGAATTTAAGTGAAAAATGATGCTCTGCTTTATTTTTTATTTAACTCAACATTGCCTTTTGAGCTTTCTCCTTAAAACATGTTTGTGTTATTTGTAAGTTATACCTATGTTATGCAGTGAATGTTGTATTATGAAAGACCTCAATAAAAAACTTTGACTTAAAAAAAAATATATATATATTGTATTCTCTATCTGAATCATGAAAGAAAATTTTTGGGTTTCATGTCGCTTTATCTGTTTTAGTCTATTCCTTAAAATATAATTATAGGGATTAATGTTCATAACCCCCTCCCGGTTTTATAAAGGAACTTCGGGCCATTTAAATTAATAATTCTAAATTAGTTTTTATTTCACAAATGTCCAAGGTCTGCAAGGGGAAAAGTCCTCATCGGGCAATCTTAACAACACCATGTGGGAGAGTGGGGCACCAATTTTTAAGCCGAACTACCAGTAACACGTACTTTAAATATGATATACAAATTTTTCTATGATTAAAGGGACCGTCAAGTCCAAAATAAACTTTCATGATTCAAATAGGGCATGTAATTTAAAACAACTTTCCAATTTACTTTTATCACCAATTTTGCTTTGTTTTCTTGGTATTATTAGTTAAAAGCTAAAGCTAGTTAAGCTCATATGCTAATTTCTTAGACCTTGAATGCCGCCTCTAATCTGAATGCATTTTGACAGCTTTTCACCACTAGAGGGCGTTAGTTCATGTGTGTCATATAGATAACATTGAGTTTACGCACGTGAAGATACCTAGGTATCAGCACTGATTGGCTAAAATGCAAGAGGACCCCCTCTGAGGAAGCGTTTTTGTGAAACGCGCGTCAGGGGTCGTCAGGAGTAGCTCAGTCTCACCAGTCTTATTTTTAATGTTGCTTACCGGGGTTTAAATTTATCTCCTCCCGCACTAACTGATTTATTTAGCCCTGCAGTCTAGCTTAAAATGATTTAGACCTAGATAATTCTAACCTAGCCCTCGGATTGTAAGGGCTTTTTCATAGGCAAATATAGTGTCTGCTGGCTACTTATAATTTATAATATAAGGAGATTATGGGAGCTAGATCCTTTTCCCTGGTTTAAGTGTTTTTAATGAATGCCTAAGCCTTATGTATGCATGAGATCCTATTTTTCTTATTATTTAATAAAGTTATTTTAATAAAGTTATTTGTATGAATGTGAATCGTAATATACTTATCTACAAGTGTCTCTTTATATATTGTCTCTCCGAGCAGAAATATTAATTTTTATGCAGACTAAAGCTACTTATACTTAATTGTATAACCTACTACAATTATTTTGTTAGTTAGCTAAAATGCAAGTCTGTCAAAAGAACTGAAATAAGGGGGCAGTTTACAGAGGCATAGATACAAGTTAATTACAGAGGTAAAATGTGTATTGTTATAACAGTGATGTTATGCAGAAATGGGTAATAAAGGGATTATCTATCTTTTAAACAACAAAAATTCTGGTGTTGACTGTCCCTTTAAGCAAAGTGAGTGTGAGTTTAGGGGAAAGAAAATAGATGTGTGTAATCTGCACATGGCCAGGTAGTACTAGTTATCAATACAAGGTCTGAGGAAGGGGTGAAGGCCCCCGAACCTCAAATAAAATTAGTGAATTTCAAATCCAGAAAGTGCAATTATTTCTGCTAGATATTTATAGATTTTTTTTGTACCCTGGTACTGTGATACAAAGTTAGTGTGAGAGCACTTTTCATCAAGATTTATATATATATATATATATATATATATATATATATATATATATTTATTATATACACACACAAACACATATACTGTGTGTGTATATATATATATATATATATATATATATTTATATATATGAGAGAGAGGGGCCCATTTATCAAGCTCCGTACGGTGCTTGTGGGCACGTGTTTCTGGCGAGTCTTCAGACTCGCCAGAAACACAGGTTATGAAGCAGCGGTCTAAAGACCGCTGCTTCATAACCCTGTCTGCCTGCTCTGAGCAGGCGGACAGACATCGCCGCAATTCAACCCGATCGAGTACGATCGGGTTGATTGACACCCCCCTGCTGGCGGCCACGAGTCTGAATAAGGAGAGCGTATTGCTCTCCGTATTCAGTGAGGTCTGGCGGACCTGATCGGCACTGTCGGATCAGGTCCGCCAGACCTTGATAAATAGAGGCCAGATAGACATGCATACTTCTACCTGTATCTGCTATTTGTATAAAGGCAACTCAATCTAGATAACTCTATTAGGTTTCTTATAAGTCTACTGCTCTACATTAATTAATCTACATTAATTTATTTTACAAAAAAAAAAGTGTAAATTATCCAACTTTATTTAGAACAAAAAGAAGAAGAGAGGAATTCATGTAATTAATTGTGAGAATGATGTAATTATACTGTACATTCTTACAATCTGTGTGGAGACACAAGCAACAGAGGGCACCTCCTAGTGTAACACTGTGATGTACTAAACAGATGAATAGAGGAAAATCGCTGTACTCACAAGTGTGGCAGCACCAATGTGCTAAATGACACAGACTGGGATCTCTCAGTGTCCCAGCTCACTGCTCCAATGGTTATGTGCTCAAGCAGACTCACTCCTCTCAAACAGACTCGTGCTTGTGGTATAAAAATGATGATTTATTTAAAACAAGATAAAAAAAAATGTCTTAAAAACACGGGGATACAATTGCCCCTATACCAAGTGTCTCTAGGGGCAATTGTGTCCCCCTGTTTTTATACTACAAGCACAAGTCTGTTTGATAGGAGTGAGTCTGCTTGACCACACAAAACAAAGAAAAGGAGCACATCCACGGAAAAGGGTATTAAAAGAAACAATCTTTATTTCCAAAAAATGGTATTAAAAATATATATGTATGTATTGGCCACAGCACAGCAAAGGTCTAGGGATATTGGTCAAATCCCAGTGACCCACTGACGCCGATTACGACTTATCTGCCAAAACGCATCAGTGGGTCACTGGGATTTGACCAATATCCTTAGACCTTTGCTGTGCTGTGGCCAACGCATACATATATAGTTTTAATACTATTTTTTGGAAATAAAGATTCTTTCTTTTAATACCACTTTCCATGGAGGTGCTCCTTTTCTTTGTTTTGTGTCTTGGATCGGAAATACCTGTGAGCACTCGATGGGACTGGTTCCCCTGCGCCCCCACTGCAGCTCACGTGACCGGAGTTTTGCCTGGCGTCGCGGATCACGTATACGCACACATCCTAGGGAGGAGAGAAGGTGTCTCACGCCGAAGGTGGATTGCCGGTCGTCTGCGAAGGGTAGAGTCTCCTAAAGAAAACGCTAGTTGATCCGGATGCATTGGATCAAGGAGATGAAGTCCGGCAGCCACTGATCTTCTATGTGAGTTACTCCCGATGTGTGTTTCCTTTCTTCTTTGATCCTTATATGAGTGTTTGGATATCGTCTGCACTGGGCATAACTTTCGGCTAGATTTAGAGTTTGGCGTTAGCCGTCAAAAGCAGCGTAAAGGGGCCCTAACGCTGCTTTTTACCGCCCGCTGGTATTTAGAGTCAGCCAGGAAAGGGTCTAACGCTCACTTCCTCACCGCGACGCCAGGCTACCGCAGATCCCCTTACGTCAATTGCGTATCCTATCTTTTCTATGGGATCTGCCTAACGCTGGTATTTGGAGTCTTGGAAGAAGTGAGAGGTACACCCTCTACCGACAAGACTCCTACCGCCAAAAAAAGTCAGTAGTTAAGAGCTTTATGGGCTAACGCATGAATATAAAGCTCTTAACTACTGTGCTACAAAGTACACTAACACCCATAAACTACCTTTGTACCCCTAAACCGAGGCCCCCCCACATCGCCGCAACTATAATAACAATTTTTAACTCCTAATCTGCCAACCGGACACCGCCGCCACCTACATTATACCTATGAACCCCTAATCTGCTGCCCCTAACATCGCCGACCCCTATATTATATTTATTAATCCCTAATCTGCCCCCCCAACGTCGCCGCTACCTAACTACACTTATTAACCCCTAATCTGCAGACCGGACCTCACCGCCACTATAATAAATGTATTAACCCCTAAACTGCCGCACTCCCGCCTCGCAAACACTAGAATAAATAGTATTAACCCCTAATCTGCCATCCCTAACATCGCCGCCACCTACCTACAATTATTAACCCCTAATCTCCTGCCCGCAACGTCGCCGCTACTATAATAAAGTTATTAACCCCTAAACCTAACACCCCCCTAAGTTAAATATAATTTTAATTAAACTAAATAATATTCCTAAAATTAAATAAATTATTCAAAGCTGTGGTAAAACCACTCCTAAAGAAACCTTTATTAGACCCAGACTGCATGACTAATTACAGACCAGTATCCAACCTCCCATTTCTGGGGAAAATAATTGAAAAAGTAGTGGCAACTCAACTGGAAGCCCATCTATCACGCCTAAACATATTCGATCCTTTCCAGTCAGGCTTCAGATGCCGCCACAGCACTGAAACAGCGCTAGTCCGAGTGCTAAATGATCTCCTCATGGCAAGAGACAAAGGTGATTACTCCATTCTAATCCTCCTGGATCTCTCAGCTGTATTTGACACCATTGACCATAGGATTCTAATAGAGCGCTTGCAGTACATCTGTGGTCTAGGAGGCACAGTCCTTAACTGGTTTAAATCCTTCCTCGCTGGTAGATCACAGAGAGTAATATCAGAATCAAGCTCATCAGCACCAACAGAACTGGCCTGCGGAGTTCCACAAGGATCTATCCTGTCTCCCATGCTATTCGCAATTTACTTACTACCACTGAGGGACATCATTAACCGACATGGCCTAAGGTATCATTGTTACGCTGATGACACACAACTCTACTTCTCCTTTGCTCCAGATACTACAGACCCAGCATGCCGCATAAACAGTTGCTTAACAGACCTCATCGAATGGATGAATGCTAGCTGTCTCAAAGTGAACCCGGACAAAACAGAGTTACTCTTGGTGAGGGGACCCCGGGCATCAAAAATATCCCACGATCACCCAACTGGCCTGGAGCTTGGAGGCTCTGAACTCATTAGTTCAGCAAAGGTACGAAACCTCGGAGTGCTGATTGACGCTGGACTATCTTTTAAACAGCAGATTTCCTCCGTAATAAAATCTGCCTACTTTCATCTGAAAAACATAGCCAGGATACAACACTTAATTCCACCGGATGATATGCCAACATTTGTATCCTCTAGGCTAGATTACTGCAATGCACTTTACTTGGGCCTCCCAAAAAAAGAACTCCATCGCCTTCAGACTGTATAAAACGCAGCAGCAAGACTATTGACCAATCAAACTCGCCCCTGCCACATAACACCTGTTCTCCACTCCCTGCATTGGCTTCCAATTAAATGGCGAACATATTTTAAAATTGGCCTGCTGACCTTCAAAGCCTTAAACAACCAAGGCCCACAGTACCTGAAAGAGCTCCTGACACCCTACATCCCATCCCGTTCACTTAGGTCAGCCAACACATCCCTCCTCTCAGTGCCAAGAATAAGGACAAACTCAGGCTCCAGAGCATTCTGCCACGCTGCCCCTACTTTCTGGAACTCTTTACCATGCGCAATCAGAGAGGCACCGTCCTTACAGACTTTAAAAAAAAAGCTAAAGACCCACCTCTTCCATCAGGCATTCAGTCCGCTTATCTGACCTTCAGAAACTCCTAACTTTTATGTCTTATGTTGGTACAGTATATTTGTAAAGTGCTTTGAGTCTCACAGGGAGAAAAGCGCTATATAAATCACAAATTATTATTATATATTATTATTATTTCAAACTAAATACTTACCTATAAAATAAACCCTAATATAGCTACAATATAACTAATAATTACATTGTAGCTATTTTAGGATTTATATTTATTTTACAGGCAACTTTGTATTTATTTTAACTAGGTACAATAGCTATTAAATAGTTATTAACTATTTAATAGCTACCTAGTTAAAATAATTACAAAATTACCTGTAAAATAAATCCTAACCTAAGTTACAAATACACCTAACACTACACTATCATTAAATTAAATAAATAAATTAGCTACAATTTGCTAAACTAAAATACAATTAAATAAACTATTCTATAATACAAAACCCCCCACTAAATTACAAAAAAATAAAAAAGATTTACAAGAAGTTTAAACTAATTACACCTAATCTTATCCCCCCCAAAATAAAAAAATGCCCTACCCTATTCTAAATTACAAAAGTAACCAGCTCTTTTACCAGCCCTTAAAAGGGCTTTTTGCGGGGCCTTGCCCCAAAGTAATCAGCTCTTTTACCTGAAAATAAAAATACAATACCCCCCCAACATTACAACCCACCACCCACATACCCCTACTCTAACTCACCCAAACCCCCCTTAAAAAAAAACCTATCGCTAACCCCCTGAAGATCATTCTACCTTGAGTCGTCTTCACCCAGCCGAGCCGAATTCTTCATCCAAGGTGCGCAGAGGAGGTCCTTCATCCGGTAGAAGTCTTCATCCAAGCGGGGCAAGAAGAGGTCCTCCATCCAGTAGAAGTCTTCATCCAGACGTCGTCATCAATCTTCATCCATCCGGAGCGGAGCCATCTTCAAAGGAGCCATCGCAGAGCCATCCTCTTCAACCGACGACTTCCCGACGAATGAAGGTTCCTTTAAGGGACGTCATCCATGATGGCGTCCATTCAATTCCGATTGGCTGATAGGAATTAAGGTTGAAAAAATCTGATTGGCTGATGCAATCAGCTAATCAGAATGAAGTTCAATCCAATTGGCTGATCCAATCGTATTGAGCTCGCATTCTATTGGCTGTTCCGATCAGCCAATAGAATGCGAGCTCAATACTATTGGCTGATTGGATCAGCCAATCGTATTGAACTTCAATCCTATCAGCCAATCGGAATTGAAGGGACGCCATCTTGGATGACGTCCCTTAAAGGAACCTTCATTCGTCGGGAAGTCGTCGGTTGAAGAGGATGGCTCCGCTTCTGCTCCTTTGAAGATGGCTCCGCTCCGGATGGATGAAGATTGACGACGACGCCTGGATGAAGACTTCTACCGGATGGAGGACCTCTTCTTGTCCCGCTTGGATGAAGACTTTTACCAGATGAAGGACCTCCTCTGCGCTGCAGTCTGCGCACCTTGGATGAAGAATTCGGCTCGGCTGGGTGAAGACGACTCGAGGTAGGATGATCTTCAGGGGGTTAGCAATAGGTTTTTTTAAGGGGGGTTTGGGTGGGTTAGAGTATGGGGTATGTGGGTGGTGGGTTGTAATGTTGGGGGGGGTATTGTATTTTTATTTTCAGGTAAAAGAGCTGATTACTTTGGGGCAAGGCCCCGCAAAAAGCCCTTTTAAGGGCTGGTAAAAGAGCTGGTTACTTTTGTAATTTAGAATAGGGTAGGGCATTTTTTATTTTATTAGGGGGCTTAGATTAGGTGTAATTAGTTTAAACTTCTTGTAAATCTTTTTTATTTTTTGTAATTTAGTGTTTGTTTGTTTTTGTATTATAGAATAGTTTATTTAATTGTATTTTAGTTTAGCAAATTGTAGTTAAAGGGACAGTTTACCCAAAAAGTGTTACATTTTTAAATACAATAGCAGGAATAGTTTAGTATAGTGGTGCTGAACATTCTGTTTTAATCATGCTCTATATTTAGAAATATTTTTTTGAAATGTCTGTTTACAAATTACAAATTACATTGCCTAAACCCCTTAGAATATTTTCTGGCCGTGCGGCCAGTCTGCTGTTACTCCCCCTCAGTGCATTGCTCATGTGCTGTCCTCTCCTACAGCTATTGCAACAAGATGCCTGATGAGCTGTGCCTTATGGCTTGAGCGCACAAAATATTTAAATACATTGTATAGCTGCTGTTCTATGCTTAGATGCTGTGGCTGCCCTTACAAAATACCTATGTGTAATAAACATCAGAACTTTCACTGCAGACATCTTCTCTGTAAGATTGATGAGACTGGGACCGGACAGGCTGTGGATACGGCAAGACAAGCAGAGAAATCACTTCAGCTAAACTTTTCAGCCTGCTTGTAACCTGATACAGCTAGACCGGGTAGTGAGCAGATTTCTCTGCTTGTCTTGCCGTATCGTTTCACAGCCAGTCAGTCACATCAATCTTACAGAGACGATGACTGCAGTTAAAGCTCTGACGTTTATTACACATAGGAATTTTAAAAGGTGACATATTTTCATTGTTTAGCAAGAATTAGAGAGGATTTGTGTAGGGCTAGGCAAATTTCTAATGTTCATTTGACATAGGAATTTGCATATATAGCCTATGATTGGAGGGTGGGTGTGCTAGACTAAAGCACAGCTCAGCCCTTTCCTGGAGGAGTGCCAGCACTGTGGAAAATACTCACAAGAACAGGAATAAAAAGCTAACATTTTCAAAATGTATTGTTAGCAAGTTTAACTATATAGGTCTAATTTCTTTAGTCACTTTATTACCTTTAGGAACATAGGCTTGTGATTGCTGTGTAAACTGGCCCTTTAAAGGGATAGGAAAGTCAAAATTAAACTTGCATGATTCAGATAGAGCATGTCATTTTAATACATTGTTAAATTCACTTCTATTTTCAAATGTGCTTTGTTCTCTTAGTATCCCTTGTTGAAAAATAATACGCACATATCCTACACTAGTGGGAGCTGATGCTAATTTGTCTCTTGTGATTGGCTAAATAGATATTTTCAGCTTCCTGTCAGTAGTTAAACGCTGTCCCTTCAGCAATGGATAACAAGAGAATGAAGAACGTTTTATAATAGTATTAAATTGGAAAGTTGTTTAAAATTGTATGTTCTATCTGAATCATAAAATAAAATGTTGGGGTTTACTATCCCTTTAAAGGAGCAGCAATGTGCTACTGTGAGCTAGCTGAACACAGTTAAGAAATTCAGAAGAGGCATATATGTGCATCTGCCAATCAAGAATTGCCTCTCAGTATTACCTCCTAAGCCTACATAGATATGATTTAAAAAAATGATTTAAAAAGAACAAAGCAAATGATACACAGAGCCATAGATCAGTAATTAACTCCTTAGCTGACAACATAGCAGCAGATCAGTGTTTCACATTAACACTGGTCATTTATTTTTGACTTGTTCCCTCACATAGGGGCCCATTTATCAAAGGGCTTGCGGACCTGATCCGACACTGCGGATCAGGTCCGCAAGACCTCGCTAAATGCGGAGAGCAATACGCTCTCCGCATTTAACATTGCACCAGCAGCTCACAAGAGCTGCTGGTGCAACGCCGCCCCCTGCTGACTCGCGGCCAATCGGCCGCCAGCAGGGAGGTGTCAATCAACCCGATCGTATTCGATCGGGTTGATTTCCGGCGATTTCTGTCCGTCTGCTCAGAGCAGGCGGACAGGGTTATGGAGCAGCGGTCTTTAGACCGCTGCTTCATAACTTGTCTTTCTGGCGAGTCTGAAGACTCGCCAGAAACACGGCCCTTCAAGCTCCATACGGAGCTTGATAAATGGGCCTGATAATCTCTACTTAAAGAGACAGTAAACATAAAATTAAACTTTCATTTTTCTTATTGGGCATATATTTTTAAACCAATTTTCAATTTACATTTTTAATCAACAGGAGCTTACAGATGCAGAGCACACAACTTGTAATCTAGAGCCCACTGTATTGCTATAAACCAAGTTAGAATGCTAGTAATGGAAAAAAAGGAGCAGGGCAGCTGTTTGAGGCAGTGACTAACAAGATAAAGAGATTAAACACCTTGTAATTACAAGATATTTATGTTGCATTGCTATAGAATAGCATATCAGCCAAGTAAAAACATTTAAAAACAAATTCACTTCTTTGATGCAATTGTTTTTCAATATGTTAATAGAGTCTGCATGCCTGCATTGTATGGCAGGTGTTCTCTACTGAAGCCAGTTAGGGACAGAAGTGTAGCAGACTTAGCTCTTAGACCTCTGCAGCGTGTATTTCCAATTCTGATAAATAGAATGCCCCCAATTTGCAAGGGTAAATTACATGAAAAGGGGCAAAATAAGTAATTAAAGTATAATGCAATTGTTTTTTACTTTGTATACCAACATTTTTTATATTGAAATCTCAAGGTGTTTACTGTGCTTTTCATGTTTTTATAGACATGGCTCCGAAAAAGCAAAAGGGAGGTGCGGAGAAAAAAAAGAGAGAAATATAAGAATTCTTTAGAAGCTGATGCACAAAAATGTTCAAAAATGACTGATATGTTCAGCTCTCCTGTACAGAGTTCCAGTGCGTCCATACCTGGAGCAAGTAGAGAGACAGTGTACACTGAAGAAATATCACCAATACAAGAAGAGCAAATGGAATTTATAGACGAAGAATCAGAAATATGACCATGGGAACAAAGAGAATTAGAGCTCAGCAGGTCATTAGAGGATCAGACAGTTGCAGCTGCTCCTGATGAAGATGTCACAATAGATCCAACATTTGATTATTTTGTTCATTCCAATCAAAATCATCTTGAACTTTTTTTCAAATACCATCCACAGCAAGACATCACGGACCAAGTACAAAAAAAGGCGATAAAGCATAAAGATGGAACAATCCGCAAGTGGCTAACCTACTGCAAACAACGCAAAGCTATGTATTGCTCTGTTTGTATGGCCTTTTCAAAACCCTATGAAACAAATGCTTTTATTGAAGGAATGACCGAGAAGAGGCACATTCATCAAAGGATTCAAGAGCATGAGAAAAGTACTATGCACAATGCTTGTGCAGAATCCTATTTTTTGAAATCCAGTGGTGCTGGTGTTGATGATCTTTTTTTCAATCAAATGTCTGTACGGCGCGAGCAAGTACGAAACAGACGCCAAGTACTACAAAGGGTGGTAGACATTATGAAAGTTATAGGAAAACGAGGATTGAGTTATAGAGGAGATAAAGATGCAATCAGTTTAGATGACATAAATAAAGATCATGGGACTTTTTTGGAGTTGATTCTACTTCTTAGCAACTATGACATTTGTCTAAGAGATCATGTCAATAAGTGCATAGAAAACATCAAAAAGATACACTCTTCTGGAGGAAAAGGTAGAGGATCATTGATAAAATTACTCTCAAAAACAACTGTGAACAAAGTAATAGAAGCTATTCGACAGCTAATACAAGAGATCATCTGCAGAGAAGTAAGGGAAGCTGGTATGTTTTCACTACAGCTTGACACAACCCAGGATAGAACAGTGCTCTATTATTGTTCGCTATGTAACTGATCGCATCCATGAAAAGCTTCTTGCAGTTGTAGATTGTGAGTCTTCTACTGGACAAAGCATGTTTAACTTGCTAATGCAAGTTATAAAATCTTGTGACCTTAACATAAAACTATGCATTGGTAATTCAACTGATGGGGCAGCGAATATGCAGGGCCAATACAATGGTTTAACAGCCTGGCTATCGAAAGAATCTCCAGACCAAATTCATGTCTGGTGTTATGCACATATATTGAATCTGGTACTAGGGGATACCACAAAAGTTGTGATTGAAAGTGCTTCATTATTTAGCTTATTGCATGATGTTGCAGTATTTATTCGTGATTCTTACCAGCAAATGAATATATGGGAAGAGGTTAGTCAGGATCCTCATCATCGAAGACTGTCATTGATTGGTGAAACTCGCTGGTGGTCTAAAGATGCAGCTCTGAGAAAAGTGTTTGGTGGATTTTCAAATCCTGATTCCGCCTTGTATCTAAGTTTGATCTATACATTAAAAAGAGTTATAGAAAGTGGGACATTAGTAAAACCAGATATGCGTGTAAAAGCAAAAGCCTACGTAGAAGCCCTGCTCAAATATGAGACTGTTATTACAGCTCAACTTTTTCTTCGAATATTTGAGCTGACATCACCTTTGTCAAAATATCTACAAACAAATCAAATGGATGTCTTAAAAGCTCATCAGATGGTATGGAAAACATATGAAAAATTAAAAACATTTTCAAGAGATTTTGAGTCTGTAAAGAAAGCTGCTGATAGTTTTGTAACCTGGGCAAATGAAAAACTTGAAGAACAAGAAGATTATGAACTTGAAGTACAAACTGCACTACCGGAAAAAAGAATAAAAAAAGTAAAATGTATGGCTGGTGAGAAAGCAGTAGATGAACCCATTTCTGAAGCTGGTCGAGCTTATAAAGTTAGTCCACAATGTAATCTTGGACATGGTCACAGAGAGCATGAATAGACGTTTTCTCAACTGTGGAGCTCTCTATGTTGACTTTGCTTGCTTGGAACCAAGCTCTTTTTCAGAAATTGCAAAATCTGGACTTCACCCACCAGCAATGGAAGAACTGAGTAAACGATTGGTTAAATTTGATGACAGTATATCTGCTGAGATTCTGCGTTCACAGCTAGTAAATTTTGCTTTGCAATGGGACAAGCTGAAAACATCACCACTTGAGGTTTATACACTTGTGGAAGAAGTATCTACAGAAGACCAGGAATCTGATGATGCAGAAATAGAGCTGGTGAACAAGTCATGTTCAGCATGTAAAAACTGTGCAATTTGCTGCTATCTAATTCTACGTCGTTATAATTTGTTAACAGATGCTTATAATGTGATTGGCTTGGCCTACAAGTTTCTGCTGACAAGTTGCCTGTGAAAGAAGCTTCTCAACTTTAAAATACATCAAAAACCATCTCAGAAGCTCTTTATCCCAGGAACATTTAAGCTCTTTTATGCTAATGGCAACAGAAAAGAATATACTTATGAGCCTTGATTCAGATGATATCATTGACAAAGTTGCAGAAACTAGTGAACTTCTGCAAAAGCTGCTGAATCCCTAGTGAATATGATATTATCTGGCTGATTAGGCTGTGGGCATACCACAAATGTCTTAAACATAGATCTCTTTCCAAAAGGCAACTGTTTGTATAGTACAATTTATAGTTTGTTTTCTATTTAAGATGAGACATTTTTATAATATAAGGTTAAAAAAGGCAAAAGTCCTTAAAATAAGCACTTTTTATTTTTTTATAAACAAATTGCACTTTAGAACCTTTTTGTTGCTGTTTAAAATAGAAAAATACACTTGTTTTAATGTGAATGTTTTAAGTTATGTGCACTAAATGCTTTGCGTTTATTTAATGTACCTTGTGTTGCAAATGAGTACTTTAAATGTCTTTGTCATTAAAAAGTAGCACTTTATTTTTGTTTCTGTTGTATTTAAAAAAAAAATATATATATTTAACTTATTTTTTTCATACCAACAAATGGACAAAATGTATGATTAAATAAGGTATGGGGGGGGGGTGTTGGGCCTCTTTGCCCTAAAATGCCCTGGCCTCTTTTTGGTCCCAGTCCGGCCCTGGCCACCATACAAAAATATATACACAGTGAAGAGCGCAGCACAGAAGCTTACGCGTTTCAGGAGAGCCCTGTAATCATAGCTTAATTTGTGCACACCATAGACAATACTTAAAAACCATATGGGATACATTGATTGGTTCAAAATTGGCGCTTCCAATGTGTGAACACCTGAAATAAAATGGTTTGACTGCTTAAAGGTAGATGTATGCTTTACCATAATACGCTGATTGCGTGTTATCTACTTCTGATTACATTCAACAAGGCATCAGAAGTCGCAGGGACCACCTGGGCCTCTTTCCTACTGCGTTTACCTTGCAAAGCTGGTAACTTAGATAAGACTTCTGAAAGAGTGGATGACATAACTGCAGCCATATCCTGCAGAGTGAATTAGGCAGACGCAGTTGAAGAACATGGCGTCGCTTGAGCGGGCGTTAAAGGCTGTGACGCTTGGGGAGAAAGTTGCGGCATACCCTGAATTTCATCAGTCTGAGAACATTCCTTAGATACATTTTTATTAAATAAAATTTGTTCTTTACACTGTAAAGCCCTTTCAATGCATGAGGGACAAAGCGTAACAGGGGGTTCCACAATGGCATCTAAACACATAGGACATGTACTTTGTTCAATGTCATCCATGATAACAAAAGCAAATGCAAGCTTGGTCAAAATAATGATAATATATTGTTAAATTTTCAATGTGTACTGTGTCGTTAAGAAAAAAACCTTCTAATTAAAGCCTGATATATAAATGTGCAGAGATAAGCTGTATATATTTATATCCCACTCCCTGCACATGAGCCTTATAAATATCACACTGGGTTCCATCAAAAATGGATTCTGCGGCTCCTACCTGCCTCCACGTGACCAATATTAACCCCTTAAGAACGGCTCCCCTAAGATCGCTTGTAAGATAATACAACAAGCGAGCTTAGGAGCCGTGAGGAGATGCTGTCACCGGAACTCAGTCGAGTAAGAAACTGCGTGGCTAAGCGCGCGGCACCAAGCCCCACCCCTCGTGGGCGGAAACATGTCACACAAACCCCGGGAAAAATAAGTACAGTACCGCCATGTACCAGAGTCTAGTAAAAACACTTATCACTCTAGCACTACCCCCAGTGTCAGCCATCTCTATAACATAATAAAGATAATAGAGCCATGCCCAATAATACAGGTACATACCCACATAATGTCCCAGTGCTTCTAGGCTAAATTCTAAATGCCAGAGTGTCTGGATATTAAGCAGTATGTCGGTTCACCTTCATCTTCAAGCTAATGAGAGCCTACATACTGTCTAAGGGAAGCCCTTAGGCCCATAGTCAATATCAAAGGCAGAGTACAGTCGGATCTGAGATATGCTTCAGAGCCCCAGAGTAAAAGACTGCACTTACCTCCATGCTGAGGAACAGCATGATATTCAGAAGGATCTTAGTTAACATTCTCTAAGACCATACACAGAAGAGCAGCACAAGTATGGGAGGCACAGTGAAGCTAAAACTCCACCAGTTCCCACAGCCTGAAAGGCTATCACTCCAGAGGCTGCCCTATAGTAAAATAGTACACTTTGGCCCCATTTAAAAACAAAAAACTCTTGATTGAAGAATCCAAACTAACACCTCACTTTACCTCTTCCTATCACTAACACAGGCAAAGAGAATGACTGGGTTGGGAGGGAAGGGAGGAGCTATTTATGCAGCTCTGCTGTGGAGCTCTTTGCCTCCTCCTGCTGACCAGGAGGCGATATCCCACAAGTAAGGATGAAATCCGTGGACTCATCGTATCTTGTAAAAGAAAAATATTTTATGGGATTTGGTGGAGAAATGGTGGCATGGAAAATACAAAAATTGGCCTAGATCAATACTTTGGGTTGTATACTAAAAAATATATAGTTTTAATAGGTAAATAAAAAAACAACACTAGGCTCTATTTCTGTTAAAATGTAGTGATGGCAACAATGCTAAACATGCTCATTTTGGGTGAAGTTTTAGTCTGAAATTTCCAGTCCTTAAGGGGATAATTTCAGGTATTCAACTAGAAAGGGTTCAAATGTGTGTTTATACAGTATATACATATATATATATATATATATATATATATATATATATACATATATATATATATATATATATATATATATATTAGGGTTGCACCGATACCGATACTAGTATCGGTATCGGTACCGATACCAAGTATTTGCGTGAGTACTTGTACTCGTGCAAATGCACCGATACTTAAACCGATACCTCCACTTCCTACCCATATGCTATCTTGTGGCGTTTTTTCAAACTGCATGTTCCGATTTCATTTTAAGCTGGAGTGAAGACTAAACTAAAAATTGTTTACTACTGTTCTGCCAATACAAATTGCTGTTATTTGTATTATTGTAAGATAGATCACTGTACCTTGTTCAGACAAACCAGTGAAGTACTGGGCAATTAATAAACTGAGATTTCCAGCTCTGGCTAAAATGGCCCAAAAATATATTTATGTCTCATGCAATAGTGTGGAAAGTGAAAGACTGTTCAACTTAGAGTCAAACCTCCTTACTGATAGCAAAAACAGACTTATAGCTGAACATGCAGAGATGCTTTTGTTCTGTTCCTTAAAAAGAACTTGCCACTAACTTTTGAAAAATTATTCTAATTGCTAGATTGCATTTTTTACTGCTAGTTCTCATCTTGCACAATTATGTTCAAAACATACTGTACTCTGAGGAACATACATAGCCAGGGCTGGACTGGGAATTTTGCATGTAATGAGAGCATTGGTAAAGCTTACCAGTCGAATGTAATCTAGTCCATAGTGTAATTCCCCATGAAAAAAACAGTACACTGTTCTATTTTTTATTGTATTGCACTTTTGGTTGATTGTGATTTTATATTTGTTATTTATTGTTGTTATTATTAATATATTTTATTGTAATATTTTTATTTATAAACATGTTCTGTGAACTTTGGGACAAATAGAACTGCTTTATTATTCCATAATGTCTTTTGAGTTACAGTCCTTTATAATTATAAAAAAGGAATCTTAAATAATTATTCTGTATTGTGCTTGGTAAACTGTCACAAGACATAAAAAAAGTATCGGTAATTGGTATCGGCAAGTATTTGAAAACAAGTATCGGTACTTGTACTCGGTCTTAAAAAAATGGTATCGGTGCAACCCTAATATATATATATATATATATATATATGTATATATATGAGGTTAACAAGACCTTTATGAGCAGGGGCATTGCTAGGGGCACAACAATTTAAGGCAAGAACCAAAAACAACATTTAGTGGCCATAAGCACATTCCTCAACAACATACCTTAGATAAATTGTGTACTTACCGCTTCATCCTCTAGATCTCCTTCCTTTTCCTCTAGTATTGTGCCCAGTGTGTAATGGTAAATTATTGGCCTATATCGCCATTTAGAGGGATATCATTTAAAATCCATCAATCCCTTATATATTTCAGACTAGAAACACAAGCAAATGAAATGAAAGGTTCTGCAGTATTCTATTTAATATTACAGTGAAATGTAATAGCATGAGACAGTGTGGGTTAGGGGTAGATTAGGATAATGCTAACAAATCTAATTACCTTAAAGTCAATGAGGAACATCTTGTCATCAAAAGACAGAACATCATTCAGCATCTGCAGAAGACAAGATAAGAAGAATATTGTTATATGGACAATCCCAGTCCCATGTGTAACTTCTATTTGGCTAGATTACGAGTTTTTGTCGGTAAAGCTGTGCGGTACTAATGAGCAGTTTATGCTCACCGCTCACCTACAGACAACGCTGGTATTACAGGTTTTTACAAACCCGGCGTTAGCCGCAGAAAAGTGAGCGGAGAGCAAAATTTAGCTCCACATCTCACTGTAATACCAGTGCTGCTTATGGTAGCGGTGAGCTGGCAAAACATGCTCGTGCACGATTTCCCCATAGGAATCAATGGGGCAGAGCCGGCCGAAAAAAAAACCTAACACCTGCAAAAAAGCAGCGTTCAGCTCCTAACGCAGCCCCATTGATTCCTATGGGGAAAGAAAACATGAACCCCGAGTCTAAACACCCCTAATCTTACACTTTTTAACCCCTAATCTGCCACCCCTGACATCGTCGCCACCTGCATTATATTATTAACCCCTAATCTGCCGCTCCGGACACCTCCGCCACCTACATTATACTTATGAACCCCTAATCTGATGCCCCTATCGCCACCACCTACATTATACTTATGAACCCCTAATCTGATGCCCCCAACATCGCCGCAACCTAACTACACTTATTAATCCCTAATCTGCCACCCCCAACATCACCGCCACTATAATAAAGTTATTAACCCCTAAACCTAAGTCTAACCCTAACCCCCCCAATTTAAATCTAATTTAAATAAATCTAAATAAAATTACTATAATTAACTAAATAATTCCTATTTAAAACAAAATACTTACCTATAAAATAAACCCTAAACTAGCTACAATATAACTAATAGTTACATTGTATCTAGCTTAGGGTTTATATTTATTTTACAGGCAATTTTGTATTTATTTTAACTAGGTACAATAGTTATTAAATAGTTATTAACTATTTAATAGTTACCTAGCTAAAATAAATACAAATATACCTGTAAAATAAAACCTAACCTAAGTTACAATTACACCTAACACTACACTATAATAAAATTAATTCCCTACATTAACTACAATTAAATACAATTATCTAAAGTACGAAAAAAACCCACTAAATTACAGAAAATAATAAAATAATTACAAGTTTTTTAAACTAATTACACCTAATCCAATCAGCCAATAGAATGCAAGCTCAATCCTATTGGCTGATTGCATCAGCCAATAGGATTTTTTCTACCTTAATTCCGATTGGCTGATAGAATTCTATCAGCCAATCGGAATTGAAGGGATGCCATCTTGGATGATGTCATTTAAAGGAGCCTTCAGTTGGACGTTGTTTGAAGAGGATGCTCCACGTCGGATGTCTTGAAGATGGAGCCGCTCTGTGTCGGATGGATGAAGATAGAAGATGCCGCCTGGATGAAGACTTCTGCCCATCTGGAGGACCACTTCGGCCCTGTTGGGTAAAGACTTCTCAAGGTAGGGTGATCTTCGAGGGGTTAGTGTTAGGTTTTATTAAGGGGGTATTGGGTGGGTTTTAGAGTAGGGTTGGGTGTGTGGGTGGTGGGTTTTAATGTTTGGGGGGTATTGTACTTTTTTTTACAGGTAAAAGAGCTGATTACTTTGGGGCAATGCCCCCGCAAAAAGCCCTTTTAAGGGCTATTTGTAATTTAATATAGGATAGGGCTTTTTTTATTTTGGGGGGCTTTTTATTTTATTAGGGGGATTAGATTAGGTGTAATTAGTTTAAAAAACTTGTAATTATTTTATTATTTTCTGTAATTTAGTCTTTTGGGGTTTTTTTGTACTTTAGTTTATTTTATTTTATTGTAATTAATTTAATTTAGGTAATTAGTTTAATTATAGTGTAGTGTTAGGTGTAATTGTAACTTAGGTTAGGTTTTATTTTACAGGTAAATTTGTCTTTATTTTAACTAGGTAGCTATTAAATAGTTAATAACTATTTAATAACTATTGTACCTAGTTAAAATAAATACAAAGTTGCCTGTAAAATAAAAATAAACCCTGAGATAGCTACAATGTAATTATTAGTTATATTGTAGCTATCTTAGGGTGTATTTTATAGGTAAGTATTTAGTTTTAAATAGGAATAATTTAGTTAATGATAGTAATTTTATTTAGATTTATTTAAATTATATTTAAATTAGGGGGGTGTTAGGGTTAGACTTAGATTTAGGGGTTAATACATTTAATATAGTGGAGGCGATGTTGGGGGCGGCAGATTAGGGGTTAATAAATGTAGGTAGGTGTCGGCGATGTTAGGGACAGCAGATTAGTGGCTAATAAAATTTAACTAGTGTTTGCGAGGCGGGAGTGCTGCGGTTTAGAGGTTAATATATTTATTATAGTGGCGGCGATGTCCGGTTCGGCAGATTAGGGGTTAAAAAATTTATTTAACTGTTTGCGATGTGGGGGGGGCCTCGGTTTAGGGGTTAATAGGTAGTTTATGGGTGTTAGTATACTTTTTAGCACTTTAGTTAAGAGTTTTATACTACGGCGTTAACCCATAAAAATTTTAACTACTGACTTTCAAATGCGGTACGAGTCTTGACAGGAGAGGGTGTACCGCTCACTTTTAGGAAGACTCATAATACCGGCGTTAGGAAACTCCCATTGAAAATATAGGATACGCAATTGATGTAAGTGGATTTGCGGTATGTTCGAGTCGCGCCAAAAAACTAAATTTATGCTTACCTGATAAATTACTTTCTTTTACGATATGACGAGTCCACAGATTTCATCCTTACTTGTGGGATATTATCCTCCTGCTAACAGGAAGTGGCAAAGAGCACCACAGCAGAGCTGTATATATAGCCCCACCCCTTCCCCTCCATCCTCAGTCATTCAGCCGAAGGTATAGGAAGAGAAAAAGGAAAGGCTAATAGGTGCAGAGGTGACTGAAGTTTACAAAAAATATAAAGAAAAACTGTCTTAAAAAGAACAGGGTGGGCCGTGGACTTGTCATATCGTAAAAGAAAGTAATTTATCAGGTAAGCATAAATTTAGTTTTCTTTTACAAAGATATGATGAGTCCACGGATTTCATCCTTACTTGTGGGAAACCAATACCAAAGCAATAGGACACGGATGAAAGGGAGGGACAAGACAGGAACCTAAACGGAAGGCACCACTGCTTGAAGAACCTTTCTCCCAAAGATAGCCTCAGAAGAAGCAAAAGTATCAAATTTGGAAATTTTGGAAAAAGTGTGAAGGGACGACCAAGTCGCAGCCTTACAAATCTGTTCCACACATGCATCGTTTTTAAAAGCCCATGTGGAAGCCACAGCCCTAGTAGAATAAGCCATAATTCTTTCAGGAGGCTGCTGTCCAGCAGTCTCATATGCCAGGCGGATGATACTTCTCAGCCAAAAAGAAAGAGGTAGCCGTAGCTTTCTGACCCCTACGCTTTCCAGAATAAACAATGAATAATGAAGATGATTGACGGAAATCCTTAGTTGCCTGTAATTAAAACTTTAAGGCACGGACCACGTCCAAGTTATGTAACAGACGCTCCTTCTTAGAAGAAGGATTAGGACACAAGGAAGGAACAACAATTTCCTGATTAATATTCTTATTCGAAACAACCTTAGGAAGGAACCCAGGTTTGGTACGTAAAACCACCTTATCAGAATGAAATATGAGATAAGGCGAATCGCACTGTAATGCTGAAAGCTCAGAAACTCTTTGAGCAAAAGAAATAGCAACCAAAAACAGAACTTTCCAAGATAATAGTTTAATATCTATGGAATGCATAGGTTCAAACGGAACCCCTTGCAGAACTCGAAGAACTAAATTCAAACTCCAGGGAGGAGTAATAGGTATAAATACAGGATTAATTCTAGATAGAGCCTGACAAAAAGACTGAATAAAAGACTGAATAAACATTTGATACATTTGCCAAACGTTTGTGAAACAGAATTGACAAAGCTGAAATTTGTCCCTTTAAGGAACTTGCTGATAACCCTTTCTCCAATCCTTCTTGGAGAAAAGACAAAATCCTAGGAATCCTAATTTTACTCCATGAGTAACCCTTGGATTCACACCAATAAAGATATTTATGCCATATCTTATGATAGATCTTTCTAGTGACAGGCTTTCTAGCCTGGAAAGGACCTTGAATGAGAAGGTCCTGTCTCAACGGAAGTTTCCACAGTGGCAGAGAGGACATGTCCACTAGATCCGCATACCAAGTCCTGCGTGGCCATGCAGGCGCTATCAGGATCACTGAAGCTCTCTCCTGTTTGATTCGAGCAATCACGCGTGGGAGGAGAGGAAACGGCAGAAACACATAAGCTAGGCTGAACAACAAAGGTACTGCCAAGGCATCTATCAGTTCGGCCTAAGGATCCCTTGACCGGGATCCATATCTTGGAAGCTTGGCATTCTGACGAGATGCCATCAAATCCAATTCCGGTCTGCCCCATCTGAGAATCAATGAGGCAAATACCTCCGGGTGAAGTTCCCACTCCCCCGGATGAAAAGTCTGTCGACTTAGAAAATCTGCTTCCCAGTTCTCTACCCCTGGGATGTAGATCGCTGACAGATGACAAGAGTGTGCCTCTGCCCAACTGATTATCTTGGATACTTCTATCATCGCTAAGGAACTCCTTGTTCCCCCCTGATGATTGACATATGCCACAGTCGTTATGTTGTCCGACTGGAATCTGATGAATTTGGCCAAAGCCAACTGAGGCCACGCCTGAAGCACATTGAATATTGCTCTCAGTTCCAGAATATTGATTGGAAGTAGAGACTCCACCTGAGTCCAAAGACCCTGAGCCTTCAGGGAGTTCCAAACTGCACCCCAGCCCAGAAGGCTGGCATCTGTTGTCACTATCACCCACGAGGGTCTGTGGAAACAAGTCCCCTGGGGCAGATGATCTGGTGACAACCACCAAAGAAGAGAGTTTCTGGTCTCTTGATCCAGAATTACCTTTGAGATAAATCCGCATAATCCCCATTCCACTGACCGAGCATGCACAGTTGCAGTGGTCTGAGATGAAAGCGAGCAAATGGAACGATGTCCATTGCTGCTACCATTAATCTGATTACCTCCATACACTGAGCCACTGATGGCCGAGGAATGGACAGACGTGCTCGGCAAGTATTCAAAATCTTTGATTTTCTGACCTTCGTCAGAAATACTTTCATGGCTACCGAGTCTATCAGAGTTCCCAAGAAAGGAACCCTTGTCTGTGGAACAAGTGAACTCTTCTCTATGTTCACCTTCCAGACGTGAGTTCTCAGAAAAGACAACACTGTGTCCGTGTGAGAATTTGTAAGATGATATGTTGACACCTGAATCAGAATATCATCCAGATAAGGCACCACCGCTATCCCTTGCGGTCTCAGAACCGCCAAAAGAGACCCTAGAACCTTTGTTAATATTCTGGGTGCTGTGGCCAACCCGAAAGGAAGAGCCATGAACTGATAATGTTTGTCCAAGAAAGCAAACCTTAGAAACCGATGATGATCTTTGTGGATTGGAATATGAAGGTAAGCATCCTTCAAATCCACGGTAGTCATATATTGACCCTCCTGGATCATTGGCAAAATCGTTCGAATTGTCTCCATCTTGAATGATGGAACTCTTAGAAATTTGTTTAGACACTTGAGGTCCAACATGGGTCTGAACGTTCCCTCTTTTTTGGGGACTACAAATAGGTCTGAGTAAAACCCCTGTCCATGTTCCAATTTTGGAACAGGACAGATTACTCCCATAGTAAAAAGGTCTTTTACACAGTGTAAGAACGCCTCTCTCTTTATCTGGTTTGCAGATAATTTTGAAAGATGAAATCTCCCTCTTGGGAGAAAAACCTTGAATTCCAATTGATAACAGTGGGTCACTATTTCTAGTGCCCAGGAATCCTGAACATCTCTTGTCCAAGCCTGAGCAAAGAAAGAAAGTCTGCCCCCAACTAGATCCGGTCCCGGATCGGGGCCACTCCTTCATGCTGCTTTGTGGAAGAAGAAGAAGCGGGGGGTCCTCCTTTAAAGTTCCGAAAGGAACGAAAATTATACTGTTTACCCTTCATTTTAACCGACCTATCCTGAGGTAGGGCATGGCCCTTGCCTCCTGTAATATCAGAAATGATCTCCTTCAATTCTGGCCCAAAAAGGGTCTTATCTTTAAAGGGAATAGCTAAAAGCTTATGTTTTGATGACACATCAGCAGACCAAGATTTGAGCCACAATGCTCTACGTGCTAAAATAGCAAATCCTGCATTTTTTGCCACTAATTTAGCAATTTGAAAAGCGGCATCAGTAATAAAAGAATTAGCTAGCTTAAGAGCCTTAATTCTATCTAGAATGTCATCTAATGGAGTCTCAACCTTAAGAGACTCTTCTAGAGCCTCAAACCAAAAAGCTGCTGCAGTAGTTACTGGAACAATGCAAGCCGCAGGTTGTAAAAGAAATCCCTGATTAACAAATAATTTCTTTAGTAGACCCTCTAATTTCTTATCCATAGGATCCTTGAAAGCACAACTATCCTCAATGGGTATAGTAGTACGCTTAGCTAGGGAAGATATAGCTCCCTCTACCTTTAGGGACCGTTTGCCATGAGTCCCGAAATTAGGAGAGGGAGAAAACGGTATACCTGGTCTATCCAATTCCTTACTAATAATTTCCGAAATTCTATTAGGAACCGGAAAAACATCAGTGTAAGTAGGGACTTCCAAATATTTATCCATTTTACACAATTTCTCTGGAGGAATCACAATAGGATCACAATCATCCAGAGTCGCTAAAACCTCCCTAAGCAACAGGCAGAGGTGTTCAAGCTTAAATTTAAATGCCATAGCATCCGAATCTGTCTGAGGCAAAACATTCCCTGAATCAGAAATTTCCCCCTCAGACAGTAATTCCCTGATCCCCAACTCAGAGCACTGTGAGGGAACATCGGAAATAGCTAATAAAGCATCAGATGATTCAGTATTTAAATTAATACTTGACCTACTGCGTTTACCCTGCAACACTGGTAATTTAGACAATACCTCTGTAAGGGTAGTTGACTTAACTGCAGCCATCTCCAGCAGAGTAAAGGAATTAGATTCACTAGAAGTACTAGGAGTTGCTTGTGTGGGCATAAAAGGTTGTGACACTTGGGGAGAATTGGATGGCATATCCTGATTCTCTTCAGACTGAGAATCATCCCTAGGCACACTTACTTTATTTAAATATGCTTTTTACATTGTAAAGCCGTTTCAGTACAAAAGTTACACAATGTTAGAGGGGGTTGCACAATAGCTTCTAAACACATAGAACAATGAGAAACCTCAATGTCAGACATGTTGAACAGACTAGTAATACCACAAAAGTCGTTTAAACACTTATTTATAGCATAAAATAAACATTAGAAAAAACGTACTGTGCCTTTAAGAAAAGAAAAAGTGAACAATTTTTCCAGAATGCACAAAAAACATTAAATTATTCCCAAATTTAACTTAATATTGTTGGTTAATCCAACATGTAGTCAAAAGATAGATAAAAAATACATTCTGCACCTCGCCACAGCTCTGCTGTGGTGCCTACCTGCCCCAAGGGTACTTCGAATCAAGTTTCCAACCCTTCAGACCAGCTACACAGTCCAGGAGCCACTGAGTTACTGTTTGCTGCTGCTAAGCCTGAAGAAATTGCGCCAAAATAGGCTCCGCCCCTTAAGGTCAAAAGTCGGAGTAGGCCCAAACAACACCGCATGGAAATGCAGTTTTGCACTAAAGTAAAAATACACATACAGTATAACCCTCAAGCATAAAACAAATAAGTTTTAAGTGCCAAAAATATAAAACATAAAACATTGTTTTTTTATATTGTCTCCCATGTCACATAATGCCCAAATATCAACTAATGATAAATATAAAATAGGGACTCCAGTAACACTCCTCTTATTAAAATAGGTTTTACTGCTTACCCCATTCCCATACAGGGAAATAATGCCAGCCAGTTCTGATACACCAAGTCTCCTCAGAAAAAAAGGCTGCACATACCTTAATGCTGCTTGTAGCATGAAACCGGTCTCCACACTGAAGATGTCTCATGGTTACCTTCAAAAGTCTTGTGGGAACCAACTTGGATCTTAGTTACAAATGCTAAGATCATCAAACCTCAGGGCAGAAATCTTCTTCCATATCCCCCTGAGGAAAATAGTATGCACCGGTACCATTTAAAATAAAAAAACTTCTTGATTGAAGAAACTAAAATTAACATCTCACTTTACCATGTCTTCCTAGTATAACACAGGCGAAGAGAATGACTGAGGGTGGAGGGGAAGGGGAGGGGCTATATATACAGCTCTGCTGTGGTGCTCTTTGCCCCTTCCTGTTAGCAGGAGGTTAATATCCCACAAGTAAGGATGAAAGCCGTGGACTCGTCATATCATTGTAAAAGAAAAGTGAGCGGTACACCGGTACCTGCAAGACTCGTAATACCAGCGGGCGTTAAAAAGCAGCGTTGGGACCTCTCAATGCTGCTTTTTAACCCTAACGCAAGACTCATAATCTAGGCGATTGTGTTTATCTGTCTTCATTTAAAGGGATATAGAGGTCAGAAATATAATATGCATAAGTAGTGAATAATGTGATACTGTAAGAGCAGACCATTATGTACTTAGTGGACACCTACAGTAACATATATTCCATTTCTTGCTCTCTCTAAACAAATGACAATTAAATTAACAGTTATTCGGGGGGCGGAGCCAGCTACTGAAGAGAACAGACGTGCTTCCCTGGGGCTCTCTCTTACAACTCTAAACTAATAAATTATACTGAAATTTCCTTGCCTAAAAACAGGGATTTTACTCTTATAGAGCATCGTAGACAAATGTCCTTAATAATACCCTCAGGGAGAGCACATTCAGACATGTCTTTAAAGTGGTTTAAGTGGAATAGTGCTCCAGCATAAAGAGGCCTAATGGCGGGAATCGGCTCTCATATCTCTAAGATCCTTCCTACTGTTCCCTTCGGGAGGAGATAGCTTCGGGAAAGCTCTTGTCCCTTTCTCTACATAAGGGATCAAGGAGAGCCACTGAACCGGAGACCGCTTCACTGACCAGGGCCTTTGAACCCTCCATCTACCCAGAGCCTGATAAGTGAGCTGTAATTGAAAGTATACGGAGTCTGGACAGATAAAGCACATACTTCAAACGTAAACACCTACAGAGATCAACACCTCTGAGACACTACCCAGCTATGGGGGAACTGTATATCTTAGCCAACTCTCTCCTGAGGGATCTAGAGGCCAAAATGGATTATCAGTTTGCAGACCTGGCCTCGCTCTGCAGAGTACGCAACTGTGGCATTCTCCCTATAGCAGAACTTGTGCCTCTCACGGATGGCATGTCTTTTGCCTCCCCTTCAGATTCCACAGTTCCGTCCAGGAATAAGAAGCAGGAGGGGAACCTTAGTGCCCCATCATATGACGCACCTAAGTATGACCAGCAATTCCGCTGATCTGCGGCAGCCACGCTTGTCTCTACTGAGCCCTCTGCAGACGCCGGGAGTGATGCGGCTGGCCTCCCTGGCTCACGCGGGGTATTGGTTACTTACGCCTAGATTTAGAGTTTTGCGGCCAAAGGGGTGCGTTAGCTACGCGTGCTTTTTTTCTCCCGCACCTTTTAAATACCGCTGGTATTTAGAGTTCACAGAATGGCTGGGTTTTCAGTGCGTTAGGCTCCAAAAAGGGAGCGTAGAGCATAATTTAACGCCACTGCAACTCTAGATACCAGCGGTGCTTACGGACGCGGCCAGCTTCAAAAACGTGCTCGTGCACGATATCCCCATAGAAAACAATGGGGTAGTTTGAGCTGAAAAAAAAACCTAACACCTGCAAAAAAGCAGCGTTCAGCTCTTAACGCAGCCCCATTGTTTTCTATGGGGAAACACTTCCTACGTCTGCACCTAACACTCTAACATGTACCCCGAGTCTAAACACCCCTAACCTTACACTTATTAACCCCTAATCTGCCGTCCCCGCTATCGCTGACACCTGCATATTATTATTAACCCCTAATCTGCCGCTCCGTATACAGCCGCAACATACATTATAGTTATGTACCCCTAATCTGCTGCCCCTAACACCGCCGACCCCTATATTATATTTATTAACCCCTAATCTGCCCCCCACAACGTCGCCGCCAGCTACCTACAATAATTAACCCCTAATCTGCCGATCGGAGCTCACCGCTACTATAATAAATGTATTAACCCCTAAAGCTAAGTCTAACCCTAACACTAACACCCCCTAAGTTAAATATAATTTTTATCTAACGAAATAAATTAACTCTTATTAAATAAATTATTCCTATTTAAATCTAAATACTTACCTGTAAAATAAACCCTAATATAGCTACAATATAAATTATAATTATATTGTAGCTATTTTAGGATTAATATTTATTTTACAGGCAACTTTGTATTTATTTTAACCAGGTACAATAGCTATTAAATAGTTAAGAACTATTTAATAGCTACCTAGTTAAAATAATTACAAAATTACCTGTAAAATAAATCCTAACCTAAGTTACAATTAAACCTAACACTACACTAGCAATAAATAAATTAAATAAACTACCTACAATTATCTACAATTAAAACTAACACTACACTATCAATAAATAAATTAAATACAATTCCTACAAATAAATACAATTAAATAAACTAACTAAAGTACAAAAAATAAAAAAGAACTAAGTTACAAAAAATAAAAAAATATTTACAAACATTAGAAAAAAATTACATCAATTTTTAACTAATTACACCTACTCTAAGCCCCCTAATAAAATAACAAAGAACCCCAAAATAAAAAAATGCCCTACCCTATTCTAAATTACAAAAGTTCAAAGCTCTTTTACCTTACCAGCCCTTAAAAGGGCCCTTTGCGGGGCATGCCCCAAAGAATTCAGCTCTTTTGCCTGTAAAAAAAACATACAATACCCCCCCCAACATTACAACCCACCACCCACATACCCCTAATCTAACCCAAACCCCCCTTAAATAAACCTAACACTAAGCCCCTGAAGATCTTCCTACCTTGTCTTCACCATGCCAGGTATCACCGATCGTTCCAGGCTCCGAAATCTTCATCCAAGCCCAAGCGGGGGCTAGACATCCATCATCCGGCTGAAGTCTTCTATCAAGCGACGGCTGAAGAAGTCCAGAAGAGGCTCCAAAGTCTTCATCCTATCCGGGAAGAAGAGTAGATCCGGACCGGCAACCATCTTCTTCCAAGCGGCATCTTCTATCTTCATCCGATGACGACCGGCTCCATCTTGAAGACCTCCACCGCGGACCCATCTTCTTCTTTCGACGACTTCCCGACGAATGAAGGTTCCTTTAAGGGATGTCATCCAAGATGGCGTCCCTCGAATTCCGATTGGCTGATAGGATTCTATCAGCCAATCGGAATTAAGGTAGGAAAATTCTGATTGGCTGATGGAATCAGCCAATCAGAATCTAGTTCAATCCGATTGGCTGATTCAATCAGCCAATCAGATTGAGCTCGCATTCTATTGGCTGTTCTGATCAGCCAATAGAATGCGAGCTCAATCTGATTGGCTGATTGAATCAGCCAATCGGATTGAACTTGATTCTGATTGGCTGATTCCATCAGCCAATCAGAATTTTCCTACCTTAATTCCGATTGGCTGATAGAATCCTATCAGCCAATCGGAATTCGAGGGACGCCATCTTGGATGACGTCATTTAAAGGAACCGTCATTTGGCTAGTAGTCGGCTGGGAAGAAGATGGCTCCGCTCCGCTCCGGAAGAAAGAAGATTGAAGATGCGGCTTGATAGAAGACTTCATCCCGATGATGGACTTCCGACTTCATCCCGATGATGGATTTCTTCAGCCGCCACTTGGATCCAGACTTCAGCCCGAGGATGGACGTCACTCTTCAGCCCCCCGCTTGGGCTTGGATCAAGACTTCGGACCCTCTTCTGGACCGATCGGTGAACCCGGCGAGGTGAAGACAAGGTAGGAAGATCTTCAGGGGCTTAGTGTTAGGTTTATTTAAGGGGGGTTTGGGTTAGATTAGGGGTATGTGGGTGGTGGGTTGTAATGTTGGGGGGGGATATTGTATGTTTTTTTTTTACAGGCAAAAGAGCTGAATTCTTTGGGGCATGCCCCGCAAAGGGCCCTTTTAAGGGCTGGTAAGGTAAAAGAGCTTTGAACTTTTGTAATTTAGAATAGGGTAGGGCATTTTTTTATTTTGGGGGTCTTTGTTATTTTATTAGGGGGCTTAGAGTACGTGTAATTAGTTTAAAATTGTTGTAATTTTTTTCTAATGTTTGTAAATATTTTTTTATTTTTTGTAACTTAGTTCTTTTTTATTTTTTGTACTTTAGTTAGTTTATTTAATTGTATTTATTTGTAGGAATTGTATTTAATTTATTTATTGATAGTGTAGTGTTAGGTTTAATTGTAACTTAGGTTAGGATTTATTTTACAGGTAATTTTGTAATTATTTTAACTAGGTAACTATTAAATAGTTATTAACTATTTAATAGCTATTGTACCTGGTTAAAATAATTACAAAGTTGCCTGTAAAATAAATATTAATCCTAAAATAGCTACAATATAATTATAATTTATATTGTAGCTATATTAGGGTTTATTTTACAGGTAAGTATTTAGCTTTAAATAGGAATAAGTTATTTAATAAGAGTTAATTTATTTCGTTAGATTAAAATTATATTTAACTTAGGGGGGTGTTAGGGTTAGGGTTAGAATTAGCTTTAGGGGTTAAAAAAATTATTAGAGTAGCGGTGAGCTCCGATCGGCAGATTAGGGGTTAATACTTGAAGTTAGGTGTCGGCGATGTTAGGGAGGGCAGATTAGGGGTTAATACTATTTATTATAGGGTTATTGAGGCGGGAGTGAGGCGGATTAGGGGTTAATAACTTTATTATAATAGCGGCGCGGTCCGGTCGGCAGATTAGGGGTTAATAAGTGTAGGTAGGTAGCGGCGACGTTGGGGGCGGCATATTAGGGGTTAATAAATATAATATAGGGGTCGGCGGTGTTAGGGGCAGCAGATTAGGGGTTCATAGGGATAACGTAGGTGGCAGCGGCGTGCGGTCGGCAGATTAGGGGTTAATAAGTGTAGGCAGGTGGAGGCGACGTTGGGGGCGGCAGATTAGGGGTTAATAAATATAATATAAGGGTCGGCGGTGTTAGGGGCAGCAGATTAGGGGTTCATAGGGATAACGTAGGTGGCAGCGGCGTGCGGTCGGCAGATTAGGGGTTAAAAAAAATTAATAGAGTGGCGGCGATGTGGGGGGACCTCGGTTTAGGGGTACATAGGTAGTTTATGGGTGTTAGTGTACTTTAGAGCACAGTAGTTAAGAGCTTTATGAACCGGCGTTAGCCCAGAAAGCTCTTAACTACTGACTTTTTTCTGCGGCTGGAGTTTTGTCGTTAGATTTCTAACGCTCACTTCAGCCACTACTCTCAATACCGGCGTTAGAAAGATCCCATTGAAAAGATAGGATACGCAATTGACGTAAGGGGATCTGCGGTATGGAAAAGTCGCGGCTGGAAAGTGAGCGTTAGACCCTTTCCTGACTGACTCCAAATACCAGCGGGCGGTAAAAACCAGCGTTAGTAGCCTCTAACGCTGGTTTTCAGGCTACCGCCCAACTCTAAATCTAGGCGTTAGTGTTTTACCGCATTCTGCCAATACCAGTTAGCTACTATACTCCCCCAAGCCCTTCATCTCCATCGCCTATAACAGATTAATCCTATCATAATGATCATGATGTCTCGATTAGACTGTGCCCTTCTCTTTTCAGTCATGTGGCTGTAGCATTTTGCTGTCCTAGCTCTCATAATATAATATATTCCCATCATATGGGCCTGTCCCCCCCCCCCCCCCCCCCCAAATATGTTTTTTCTTTTTATTTTTTTAGTATAAATTACGGGTCATGGTCCATAAGAGTCCGTCATATTTAAATTTAAACTCACCTGAAGGCCCTAATATGGTTGGCTCCGCCCTCCTCTTTTCCTCCCCCTCCCCCTCCCACCTCCCTCATAACTCGAGTGGCTCTTGCCCACTGCTACTCCCTTTCTTCTCCACTCCCTATGACCCATCTCTACAAAAGCTGACTCTCCACAACACGATGGTTTCAATAAAAAATTATAGTTTATTTTTATCTATCTATAGTTGTGGAGACCATGTCTCACTTCATAAAATATAAAATGAAGTTACATCCTAAAAAAAATAATTGAGATACCATAATAGGCCCTCATAAGTTTTTTTGCTGGTTTTCTATGTACTTTAAGCACAGTCAGTGAGGTGAGCATACTCAAGCTACACGGGAGCGTATTAATCTGGCTATAATATTTTGTCATATGTATAATTGAATGTTATCTTCTTATATCCCAATGACTTGCATGTCTACATGTTTAATATGCATAATGATGTGTTACTTTTCATCTCTCCCATATTTCACTTACATTTTATTGCTGTCTGTGCCGGCATTTGGACCTGTATTATTGTTTATTGCTGTTTGTTTACATTAAATCTCAATAAAAAAATTATTTAAAAAAAAAATAAAAAAAAAAATTAACAGTTATTCTACTTACATTCTCAACCTGCATATGAAGGATAAATCACAAGAATTCACTTGTTTGCTTTATAGCAAGAATCCAATGCTGTCAACTACACCTCCAATAGCACCAGTGAAGACTCTTACCTAAAGCACACAGGGATAATGTAGCATACTGTGACATCATAAGGTGATGGAATACTGTGCCATCATCAACTTCTGCACTAGGTTGTTACCATGGATATCAGATAAACAAATAACATTTAGCATTACTGTATATGATTGATATAATATTGTATTAACTCTTTGTATGCTAAAGATCAGCATACATTTTCCACACTTTTGTGTATACTTAAATACCAGAAACAATGTTTACATTTGTTCTGAGTTTAAAATCTTTCTATAGAACAAAAGTTGAAATTTGAAGGTTGAATCTTCTGGAGAGCTGAGTAAGTCTATGGGAATTGATATTTAAAAAGAGCATTTGCTATTTATACAATAAATTATAATTTATGTAATTTAGTGCTCCACTTGTAATCTAGCCCAGTGCTGCTAGGATTTCATACAACCTTCTAGCTCTTAGACAGCTTATGTGCACTTTGCAAGGTGTTGTAATATTGTGTAAGGTGCGTGTGGTACAAAGAATATTTTACACATAAGGCACTTTTGGTGCATTACATCATTGCTTCTTTTCTACACCATATCATGTTATTATTGGATATAAATACATGAGTAGGCCATAAGAAAATTGTATATATCAATAAAAATAACGATTTCCTTGGGGAAAAGATAAGAACTGAGCACATATTTTTTTCCCTCCACAGGGTTTTCAGATGCAAAGTCAATAAGTCAATACAATACATTGGCTATCTGCACGTTTTTTTCCTCATGTTTTGTTATGTACAAGCTCAGTTAATAAATGTGATGTTTAAAATTTACTTTCACACTCAGTGCATATTCTTTGCTCCTCTGTCCGGCCAGTGAAAACCAGACTGCGCTTCCAAGTGTTGCCCTGCTGCCGATTTTTATGTGAGGGGACACTGGTTCCAAGGGTGTTGCAGCCTCCCGGTTATCGCCAGTATGCAAAAATACAAAAAGTGGCAGTGAGGCACCTCTTTAATTCTGCTGCCCCTCACAGCTACAAAACACTCCATCATAGCAGTGTCGGAACTCCAGGGCCCGGTCGCACCTGCTGCCCCCCCTTCCCCCTGTGGTGGAGCTCCAGGGCCCAGCAGCACCTGTGACCTTTTCAACCCTGGAAGTTCTGCCACTGCTCATTCACTATACAGTGCAGCACATTCACTGTTTGTGTAAAGATATTCCATCATTATACAGCATAGCATATTCATCAGAATATATATACTCACATGCTCATCATATTTATACAGCGCAGTGTACTCCTCAGGGTATAGTGTATAGAAACTGACATCTTTATACAGCACAGTATACTCATCAGAATAACATAATTTATGTAAGAACTTACCTGATAAATTCATTTCTTTCATATTAGCAAGAGTCCATGAGCTAGTGACGTATGGGATATACATTCCTACCAGGAGGGGCAAAGTTTCCCAAACCTCAAAATGCCTATAAATACACCCTTCACCACACCCACAATTCAGTTTAACGAATTGCCAAGAAGTGGGGTGATAAGAAAGGAGCGAAAGCATCAAAAATAAGGAATTGGAATAATTGTGCTTTATACAGAAAAATCATAACCACCACAAAAAAGGGTGGGTCTCATGGACTCTTGCTAATATGAAAGAAATGAATTTATCAGGTAAGTTCTTACATAAATTATGTTTTCTTTCATGTAATTAGCAAGAGTCCATGAGCTAGTGACGTATGGGATAGCAGATACCCAAGATGTGGAACTCCACGCAAGAGTCACTAGAGAGGGAGGGATAAAATAAAGACAGCCAATTCCGCTGAAAAAATAATCCACAACCCAAATCAAAAGTTTTAATCTAATAATGAAAAAAACTGAAATCATAAGCAGAAGAATTAAACTGAAACAGCTGCCTGAAGTACTTTTCTACCAAAAACTGCTTTAGAAGAAGAGAAAACATCAAAATGGTAGAATTTAGTAAAAGTATGCAAAGAAGACCAAGTTGCTGCTTTGCAAATCTGATCAACAGAAGCTTCATTCCTAAAAGCCCAGGAAGTAGAAACTGACCTAGTAGAATGAGCCGTAATCCTTTGAGGCGGGGACTTACCCGACTCCACATAAGCATGATGAATCAAAGACTTTAACCAAGACGCCAAAGAAATGGCAGAGGCTTTCTGACCTTTCCTGGAACCAGAAAAGATAACAAATAGACTAGAAGTCTTTCTAAAATCTTTAGTAGCTTCAACATAATATTCAAAGCTCTTACTACATCCAAAGAATGTAAAGCGCTCTCCTTTGAATTCTTAGGATTAGGACACAATGAAGGGACAACAATCTCTCTACTAATGTTGTTAGAATTCACAACCTTACGTAAAAATTGAAATGAAGTCCGCAACACCGCCTTATCCTGATGAAAAATCAGAAAAGGAGATTCACAAGAAAGAGCAGATAACTCAGAAACTCTTCTAAAAGAAGAGATGGCCAAAAGGAACAAAACTTTCCAAGAAAGTAATTTAATATCCAGAGAATGCATAGGTTCAAACGGAGAAGCCTGTAAAGCCCTCAGAACCAAATTAAGACTCCAAGGAGGAGAGATTGACTTAATGACAGGCTTTATACGAACCAAAGCCTGTACAAAACAATGAATATCAGGAAGATTAGCAATCTTTCTGTGAAAAAGAACAGAAAGAGCAGAGATTTGTCCTTTCAAGGAACTTGCAGATAAACCTTTATCCAAACCATCCTGAAGAAACTGTAAAATTCTAGGAATTCTAAAAGAATGCCAGGAGAACTTATGAGAAGAACACCAAGAAATGTAAGTCTTCCAGACTCGATAATAAATCTTTCTAGACACAGATTTACGAGCCTGTAACATAGTATTAATTACTGAGTCAGAGAAACCTCTATGACTAAGAATCAAGGGTTCAATTTCCATACCTTCAAATTTAATGATTTGAGATCCTGATGGAAAAATGGGCCTTGAGATAGAAGGTCTGGTCTTAACGGAAGTGTCCAAGGTTGGCAACTGGCCATCCGAATGAGATCTGCATACCAAAACCTGTGAGGCCATGCTGGAGCCACCAGCAGTACAAACGAACGTTCCATTAGAATTTTGGAAATCACTCTTGGAAGAAGAACTAGAGGCGGAAAGATATAGGCAGGATGATAATTCCAAGGAAGCGACAACGCGTCCACTGCTTCCGCCTGAGGATCCCTGGATCTGGACAGATACCTGGGAAGTTTCTTGTTTAGATGAGAGGCCATCAGATCTATTTCTGGAAGTCCCCAGATTTGAACAATCTGAAGAAATACCTCTGGGTGAAGAGACCATTCGCCCGGATGTAACGTCTGGCGACTGAGATAATCCGCTTCCCAATTGTCTACACCTGGGATGTGAACCACAGAAATTAGACAAGAGCTGGATTCCGCCCAAACAAGTATCCGAGATACTTCTTTCATAGCTTGAGGACTGTGAGTCCCACCTTGATGATTGACATACGCCACGGTTGTGACATTGTCCGTCTGAAAACAAATAAACAATTCTCTCTTCAGAAGAGGCCAGAACTGAAGAGCTCTGAAAATCGCACGGAGTTCCAAAATGTTGATTGGTAATCTCGCCTCCTGAGATTCCCAAACCCCCTGCGCTGTCAGAGAACCCCATACAGCTCCCCAACCTGAAAGACTCGCATCTGTTGAGATCACAGTCCAGGTTGGGCGAACAAAAGAGGCCCCTTGAATTAAACGATGGTGATCCAACCACCAAGTCAGAGAAGACCGAACATTGGGATTTAAGGATATTATTTGTGATATCCTTGTATAATCCCTGCACCACTGGTTCAGCATACAAAGCTGAAGAGGTCTCATGTGAAAACGAGCAAAGGGGATCGCGTCCGATGCAGCAGTCATGAGACCTAAAATTTCCATGCAAAAAGCTACCGAAGGGAATGACAGAGACTGAAGGTTTCGACAAGCTGAAACCAACTTCAGACGTCTCTTTTCTGTTAGAGACAAAGTCATGGACACTGAATCTATTTGAAAGCCCAAAAAGGTTACCTTTGTCTGAGGAATCAAAGAACTCTTTGGTAAATTGATCCTCCAACCATGTTCTTGAAGAAACAACACAAGTTGATTCGCATGAGATTCTGCAGAATGTAAAGACTGAGCAAGTACCAATATATCGTCCAAATAAGGAAATACCGCAATACCCTGTTCTCTGATTACAGAGAGAAGGGCACCGAGAACCTTTGAAAAGATCCTTGGAGCTGTTGCTAGGCCAAACGGAAGGGCAACAAACTGGTAATGCTTGTCTAGAAAAGAGAATCTCAGAAACTGATAGTGATCTGGATGAATTGGAATATGAAGATATGCATCCTGTAAATCTATTGTGGACATATAATGCCCTTGCTGAACAAAAGGCAGAATAGTCCTTATAGTCACCATTTTGAATGTTGGTATTCTTACATAACGATTCAATATTTTTAGATCCAGAACTGGTCTGAAGGAATTCTCCTTCTTTGGTACAATGAATAGATTTGAGTAAAACCCCAGACCCCGTTCCAGAACTGGAACTGGTACAATTACCCCAGCCAACTCTAGATCTGAAACACATTTCAGAAATGCCCGAGCCTTCACTGGGTTTACTGGAATGCGAGAGAGAAAAAAATCTTCTCACAGGAGGTCTTATCTTGAAACCTATTCTGTATCCTTGAGAAACAATGTTCTGAATCCAAAGACTGTGAATCGACTTGATCCAAACATCTTTGAAAAATCGTAACCTGCCCCCTACCAGCTGCGCTGGAATGAGGGCCGCACCTTCATGCGGATTTAGGAGCTGGTTTTGACTTTCTAAAAGGCTTGGATTTATTCCAGACTGGAGAAGGTTTCCAAACGGAAACCGTTCCTTTAGGGGAAGGGTCAGGCTTCTGTTCTTTATTCTGACGAAAGGAACGAAAACGATTAGCAGCCCTGTATTTACCTTTAGATTTGTTGTCCTGAGGCAAAAATGTTCCCTTCCCCCCAGTAACAGTTGAAATAATAGAATCCAACTGTGAACCAAATAATTTATTACCTTGGAAAGAAAGAGAAAGCAAAGTTGACTTAGAAGTCATATCTGCATTCCAAGATTTAAGCCATAAAGCTCTTCTAGCTAAAATAGCTAAAGACATATATCTGACATCAATTCTAATGATATCAAAAATGGCATCACAAATAAAGTTATTAGCATGTTGAAGACGTTTAACAATGCTATAAGCATTATGGTCTGATACTTGTTGCGCTAAAGCCTCCAACCAGAAAGTTGAAGCTGCAGCAACATCAGCCAAAGAAATAGCAGGTCTAAGAAGATTACCTGAACATAAATAAGCTCTCCTTAGAAAGGATTCAAGCTTCCTGTCTAAAGGATCCTTAAAGGAAGTACTATCCGCTGTAGGAATAGTAGTACGTTTAGCAAGAGTAGAAATAGCCCCATCAACTTTAGGGATTTTATCCCAAAACTCTAATCTATCAGATGGCACAGGGTACAATTTCCTAATCCTTTGAGAAGGAGTAAATGAAGTACCCAGACTATTCCATTCCCTAGAAATTACTTCTGAAATAGCATCAGGAACTGGAAAAACTTCAGGAATAACTACATGAGGTTTGAAAACCGAATTTAAACGCTTAGTAGATTTAGTATCAAGAGGACTAGACTCCTCCATATCTAATGCAATTAACACTTCTTTAAGTAAAGAACGAATAAACTCCATCTTAAATAAATATGAAGATTTATCAGTGTCAATATCTGAGGCAGAATCTTCTGAACCAGATAGATCCTAATCAGAAACAGATAAGTCAGAATGATGACGGTCACTTAAAAATTCATCTGAAATATGAGAAGTTTTAAAAGACCTTTTACGCTTACTGGAAGGAGGAATAACAGACAGAGCCTTCCTAATAGATTTAGAAACAAATTATTTTACATTAACAGGGACATCCTGAACATTAGATGTTGAAGGAACAACAACAGGTAATGAATTATTACTAATGGAAATACAATCTGCATTAGAAAGTTTATCATGACAGTTATCACAAACAACAGCTGGAGGAACAGTTACCAAAAGTTTACAACAGATGCACTTAACTTTGGTAGAACCAGCATCAGGCAGCGTCTTTCCAGAAGTAGATTCTGATCCAGGGTCATGTTGAGACATCTTGCAATATGTAATAGAAAAAACAACATATAAAGCAAAATTATCAAATTCCTTAAATGACAGTTTCAGGAATGGGAAAAAATGCCAAATGAACAAGCCTCTAGCAACCAGAAGCAATGAAAAATGAGACTGAAATAATGTGAAAAAAAGGTGGAGACAAGAATGACGCCCACATTTTTTGGCGCCAAAAATGACGCCCACATTATTGGCGCCAAGTACAACGCCCATATTTTTTGGTGCCAAGTATGACGCCACATCCTGTGACGCCGAAAAAACGACGCCCACAATTTTGGCGCAAAAAAAGTCTGAACGTCAAATATGACGCAATACGCAAACTTCCGGTGTCAATTAGGGCGCAGGAAATGACAAAATTTTTTGCGCCAAAAATGACGCAATAAATTTAAGCATTTTCATCCCCCGCGAGCCTAACAGCCCACAGGGAAAAAAAGTAAATTGAAAAAAATTCTTAAGGTAAGAAAAAAATATTTCATATGCATTATCCCAAATAATGAAACTGACTGTCTGAAATAAGGAATACTGATTATCCTGAATCAAGGCAAATATAAGTTTAAACACGTATATTTAGAACTTTACATATAAAGTGCCCAACCATAGCTTTAAGTGTCATAAATAGAAATAAGATTTACTTACCCCAAGACACTCATCTACATATAGTAGATAGCCAAACCAGTACTGAAACGAGAATCAGTAGAGGTAATGGTATATAAGAGTATATCGTCGATCTGAAAAAGGGAGGTAAGAGATGAATCTCTACGACCGATAACAGAGAACCTATGAAATAGATCCCGTAGAAGGAGACCATTGAATTCAAATAGGCAATACTCTCTTCACATCCCTCTGACATTCACTGCACTCTGAGAGGAAAACCGGGCTCCAGCCTGCTGCGAAGCGCATATCAACGTAGAATCTAGCACAAACTTACTTCACCACCTCCACGGGAGGCAAAGTTTGTAAAACTGAATTGTGGGTGTGGTGAGGGGTGTATTTATAGGCATTTTGAGGTTTGGGAAACTTTGCCCCTCCTGGTAGGAATCTATATCCCATACGTCACTAGCTCATGGACTCTTGCTAATTACATGAAAGAAATATATATATACTCACATACTCATCGTATTTATACAGCGCAGTGTACTCCTCAGGGTATAGTGTATAGAAACTGACATCATTATACAGCACAGCATACTCATCAGACATTAATAAACTAGAGGACTGGTCAAATAAATGGGATCTGAAATTTAATATTACCAAGAGCAAAATTATGCATACAGGATCCAAAAATCCAAAGGCCAATTATAGTCTCAATGGTACATTACTGACTGTAATTAAAGAAGAAAGGGATTTGTGAATTATTATTTCAGATGATTTAAAATTTGGTACACAATGCCGCAGTGCAGCCAGCAAGGCCAGTCAAATGCTTGGTTGCATTGGAAGAGGTTTTAGTAGCAGAAATAGCAAGGTTCTTATGCCACTTTACAGATCATTAGTTAGACCAAATATGGAATACTGTGTACAGTTCTGGAGACCATATCTTCAGACAGATATAAATAAACTAGAAGCTGTCCAAAGGAGGGCTACTAAAATGGTACATGGTCTAAAATATAAAACGTACAAAGAAAGACTCTATGATCTAAATATGTATAGTTTAGAGGATAGAAGGGAAAGAGGTGACATGATAGAAACCTTCAAATATATGAAGGGACTTAATAAAATAGAAGCTGAAAGCATTTTTCACAAAAAAATAAATGCCAAAACAAGGGGTCACAATCTAAAGTTAGAGGGTAGTAGATTCAGGAGAAATTTGAGGAAGCATTTTTTTACAGAAAGGGTGGTGGATTCATGGAATAAACTTCCATTTGAGGTGGTAAACACAAAGACTGTAAAGGAATTTAAAAATGCCTGGGACATGCATAAGGCTATCCTAAGGAAAAAGTAACATGTAATATGGGTAGACTTGATGGGCCTTTTTGGTTCTTATCTACCGTCAAATTCTATGTTTCTATGTTTCTATATATATACTCACATGCTCATCATATTTATACAGTGCAGTGTACTTCTCAGGGTATAGTGTATAGAAACTGACATCTTTATACAGCACAGCATACTCATCAGAACATATATACTCACATGCTCATCATATTTATACAGCGCAGTGCACTCCTCAGGGTATAGTGTATAGAAACTGACATCTTTATACAGCACAGCATACTCATCAGAATATATATACTCACGTGCTCATCATATTTATACAGCGCAGTACCTGCTCATCATATTTATACAGCGCAGTGTACTCCTCAGGGTATAGTGTATAGAAACTGACATCTTTATACAGCACAGTATACTCATCAGAATATATATACTCACATGCTCATCATATTTATACAGGGCAGTGTACTCATCAGGGTATAGTATATAGAAACTGACATCTTTATACAGCCCAGCATACTCATCAGAATATGTATACTCACATGCTTATCATATTTATACAGCGCAGTGTACACCTCAGGGTATAGTGTATAGAAACTGACATCTTTATACAGCACCTCATACTCATCAGAATATATATACTCACATGCTCATCATATTTATACAGCGCAGTGTACTCCTCAGGGTATAGTGTATAGAAACTGACATCTTTATACAGCACAGCATACTCATCAGAATATATATACTCACATGCTCATCATATTTATACAGCGCAGTGTACTCATCAGGGTATAGTGTATAGAAACTGACATCTTTATACAGCACAGCATACTCATCAGAATATATATACTCACATGCTGATCATATTTATACAGCGCAGTGTACTCCTCAGGGTATAGTGTATAGAAACTGACATCTTTATACAGCACCTCATACTCATCAGAATATATATACTCACATGCTCATCATATTTATACAGCGCAGTGTACTCCTCAGGGTATAGGGTATAGAAACTGACATCTTTATACAGCACAGCATACTCATCAGATATATATACTCACATGCTCATCATATTTATACAGTGCAGTGTACTCCTCAGGGTATAGTGTATAGAAACTGACATCTTTATACAGCACAGCATACTCATCAGAATATATATACTCACATGCTCATCATATTTATACAGCGCAGTGTACTCCTCAGGGTATAGGGTATAGAAACTGACATCTTTATACAGCACAGCATACTCATCAGATATATATACTCACATGCTCATCATATTTATACAGTGCAGTGTACTCCTCAGGGTATAGTGTATAGAAACTGACATCTTTATACAGCACAGCATACTCATCAGAATATACAGTATATACTCACATGCTCATCATATTTATACAGTGCAGTGTACTCCTCAGGTATAGGGTATAGAAACTGACATCTTTATACAGCACAGCATACTCATCAGAATATATATATACTCACATGTTCATCATATTTATACAGCGCAGTATACTCCTCAGGGTATAGTGTATAGAAACTGACATCTTTATACAGCACAGCATACTCATCAAATATATATATACTCACATGTATAGTGTATAGAAACTGACATCTTTATACAGCACAGCATACTCATCAGAATATAATACTCACTCACATGCTGATCATATTTATACAGCGCAGTGTACTCCTCAGGGTATAGTGTATAGAAACTGACATCTTTATACAGCACCTCATACTCATCAGAATATATATACTCACATGCTCATCATATTTATACAGCGCAGTGTACTCCTCAGGGTATAGGGTATAGAAACTGACATCTTTATACAGCACAGCATACTCATCAGATATATATACTCACATGCTCATCATATTTATACAGTGCAGTGTACTCCTCAGGGTATAGTGTATAGAAACTGACATCTTTATACAGCACAGCATACTCATCAGAATATATATACTCACATGCTCATCATATTTATACAGCGCAGGTACTCCTCAGGGTATAGGGTATAGAAACTGACATCTTTATACAGCACAGCATACTCATCAGATATATATACTCACATGCTCATCATATTTATACAGTGCAGTGTACTCCTCAGGGTATAGTGTATAGAAACTGACATCTTTATACAGCACAGCATACTCATCAGAATATACAGTATATACTCACATGCTCATCATATTTATACAGTGCAGTGTACTCCTCAGGGTATAGTGTATAGAAACTGACATCTTTATACAGCACAGCATACTCATCAGAATATATATATACTCACATGTTCATCATATTTATACAGCGCAGTATACTCCTCAGGGTATAGTGTATAGAAACTGACATCTTTATACAGCACAGCATACTCATCAGAATATATATATACTCACATGTTCATCATATTTATACAGCGCAGTGTACTCCTCAGGGTATAGTGTATAGAAACTGACATCTTTATACAGCACAGCATACTCATCAGAATATATATACTTACATGCTCATCATATTTATACAGTGCAGTGTACTCCTCAGGGTATAGTGTATAGAAACTGACATCTTTATACAGCACAGCATACTCATCAGAATATATATACTCACATGCTGATCATATTTATACAGAGCAGTGTACTCATCAGGGTATAGTGTATAGTAACTGACATCTTTATACAGCACAGCATACTCATCAGAATATATACACTTACAGGCTCATCATATTTATACAGGGCAGTGTACTCCTCAGGGTATAGTGTATAGAAACTGACATCTTTATACAGCACAGCATACTCATCAGAATATATATACTCACATGCTCATCATATTTATACAGCGCAGTGTACTCCTCAGGGTATAGTGTATAGATACTGACATATTTATACAGCACAGCATACTCATCAGAATATATATACTCACATGCTCATATTTATACAGCGCAGTGTACTCCTCAGGGTATAGTGTATAGATACTGACATATTTATACAGCACAGCATACTCATCAGAATATATATACTCACATGCTCATCATATTTATACAGTGCAGTGTACTCCTCAGGGTATAGTGTATAGAAACTGACATCTTTATACAGCACAGCATACTCATCAGAATATATATACTCACATGCTCATCATATTTATACAGGGCAGTGTACTCCTCAGGGTATAGTGTATAGAAACTGACATCTTTATACAGCACAGCATACTCATCAGAATATACAGTATATACTCACATGCTCATCATATTTATACAGTGCAGTGTACTCCTCAGGGTATAGTGTATAGAAACTGACATCTTTATACAGCACAGCATACTCATCAGAATATATATATATATACTCACATGCTCATCATATTTATACAGCGCAGTGTACTCCTCAGGGTATAATGTATAGAAACTGACATCTTTATACAGCACCTCATACTCATTAGAATATATATACTCACACACTCATCATATTTATACAGCGCAGTGTACTCCTCAGGGTATAGTGTATAGATACTGACATATTTATACAGCACAGCATACTCATCAGAATATATATACTCACACATGCTCATCATATTTATACAGCGCAGTGTACACCTCAGGGAATAGTGTATAGAAACTGACATCTTTATACAGCACAGCATACTCATCAGAATATATATACTCACATGCTCATCATATTTATACAGCGCAGTGTACTCCTCAGGGTATAGGGTATAGAAACTGACATCTTTATACAGCACAGCATACTCATCAGAATATATATACTCACATGCTCATCATATTTATACAGCGCAGTGTACTCCTCAGGGTATAGTGTATAGAAACTGACATCTTTATACAGCACAGCATACTCATCAGAATATATATACTCACATGCTCATCATATTTATACAGTGCAGTGTACTCCTCAGGGTATAGTGTATAGAAACTGACATCTTTATACAGCACAGCATACTCATCAGAATATACAGTATATACTCACATGCTCATCATATTTATACAGTGCAGTGTACTCCTCAGGGTATAGTGTATAGAAACTGACATCTTTATACAGCACAGCATACTCATCAGAATATATATATACTCACATGTTCATCATATTTATACAGCGCAGTGTACACCTCAGGGTATAGTGTATAGAAACTGACATCTTTATACAGCACAGCATACTCATCAGAATATATATACTCACATGCTTATCATATTTATTCAGTGCAGTGTACTCCTCAGGGTATAGGGTATAGAAACTGACATCTTTATACAGCACAGCATACTCATCAGATATATATACTCACATGCTCATCATATTTATACAGCGCAGTGTACTCATCAGGGTATAGTGTATAGAAACTGACATCATTATACAGCGCAGTGTACTCATCAGAATATATATACTCACATGCTCATCATATTTATAAAGTGCAGTGTACTCCTCAGGGTATAGTGTATAGAAACTGACATCTTTATACAGCACAGCATACTCATCAGAATATATACACTCACAGGCACATCATATTTATACAGGGCAGTGTACTCCTCAGGGTATAGTGTATAGAAACTGACATCTTTATACAGCACAGCATACTCATCAGAATATATATACTCACATGCTCATCATATTTATACAGCGCAGTGTACTCCTCAGGGTATAGTGTATAGATACTGACATATTTATACAGCACAGCATACTCATCAGAATATATATACTCACATGCTCATCATATTTATACAGGGCAGTGTACTCCTCAGGGTATAGTGTATCGAAACTGACATCTTTATACAGCACAGCCTACTCATCAGAATATATATACTCACATGCTCATCATATTTATACAGCGCAGTGTACTCCTCAGGGTATAGTGTATAGAAACTGACATCTTTATACAGCACAGCATACTCATCAGAATATATATACTCACATGCTCATCATATTTATACAGTGCAGTGTACTCATCAGGGTATAGTGTATAGATACTGACATATTTATACAGCACAGCATACTCATCAGAATATATATACTCACATGCTCATCATATTTATACAGCGCAGTGTACACCTCAGGGTATAGTGTATAGAAACTGACATCTTTATACAGCACAGCATACTCATCAGAATATATATACTCACATGCTCATCATATTTATACAGCGCAGTGTACTCCTCAGGGTATAGGGTATAGAAACTGACATCTTTATACAGCACAGCATACTCATCAGATATATATACTCACATGCTCATCATATTTATACAGTGCAGTGTACTCCTCAGGGTATAGTGTATAGAAACTGACATCTTTATACAGCACAGCATACTCATCAGAATATATATACTCACATGCTCATCATATTTATACAGCGCGTGTACTCCTCAGGGTATAGCGTATAGAAACTGATATCTTTATACAGCACAGCATACTCATCAGAATATATATATACTCACATGCTCATCATATTTTTTTTTTAAATTCTTTTTATTGAAAAGAGCTCAGGGTAACAGTAAGCAATTAATAACATACAGAAAATTCAGTGCTGTTCATGTTACAGTTAAAGAATATTTTGAAAAAGGCACAAGTTACACATAGTATAGAGGTAATAAAAATTGGTTCCAAAGACCTATTATTCAGATCATAATGTCTTGCAATACCGTTACCAATAATAGGTGATTCTCTAAGACAGGCGAGAATTAGAATTGTGAAGTAACCTTACATGTTGTTAGCTATAAAACAAGCATGATATGTGGGTATTGCAACTTTCTCCTCTTCTGTCCCCCGAACTCTCTCTGATTTAATTTTTTATTAACTATATTAAACAAAATATAACATAACACATAAAAACTGAACTAAACAGATTCGAGTAGACCCAAAAGTAAATGAACCATTATCCTAGTGGGGAAGAATGCCAATTAGGCAAATCTCTAGATAATGTATGTGGGTACGTTTATTGAATATCATTATGAGGCATGTTTGCTTGCAAGCTCTTGTCAAGGTCTTAGAGGTGGGAATATATCAAACAATTATTTACTGGGGCCGCGTGTCCACAGAAATATATCTAACAAGGACAGTATTAGGGGTGTTTATTTGAATAGCAGTGAAAGCATACCGCCAAATAAGTTACCCCCAATAAGCAACAATCTAAGTGCCAGTAGTTAGAGTACAATACCCAGCAACATGTTTCTAATGGACAGTGTATCCACTATTTTAGTAAGTGCAGAGTTCCCAGCTTATTTGTATGCAAGGCTTTAACTTTAAGATATGAAGCATGCTCCTGCTGATGTGTGTATATCAAACAACCACTCGCTGAGGTATTGTTCTTTCTCTAATAATATGTCTGATGAAAATAATAAGAGGATCAAGATGGCATTTAATAGGATATAACACTAGGCAGGGTGTTTTTTTAAAGGGCAGTGAGTCCATTATCTGTGTAGACACGAGGCCCCAAGCTTGCATATAAAGGTTACTATGGGTCCTAGCATTAATTAAGAGAAACAAACCACATTAACAAACAAACAGAGAACAAACACAAAACCTTAAAAACTGATTTCTGATTGAAGATGTGCTGGTTTCCATTCCATACTGTCTGGTTCATATAAGGAGTGACTAAGCATTGTTAACTTAATAAAGTGATGCGTGAAACAACTAAACAGCCTGCTTGATTATTAACATCCAAAACCAAGAGGAGATGAACTATTATTTTGTAAATTAATTCTGAGATGCAGTACTGCAATACACCCCTAGAGGTCCTCAGAGTCAATGATCAGTTAATTTTGCAAGAGACAGGAATGCAAAATGCCGATCCTGTGCTTTTCTTTTTGCATTTACATAGACATAGTTTGAGAAAGCTGCCCACTCATTCATGTTAGTGATATGTAAGTGACAATTGTCTCTCAATATTGCAGCAAGTATAAGAATTTGCTAATGCATTATGACTCAGATACAAGTAAATTATAGAAAAGTAGCAATACGCAATTACAATAAAGTATTCTAAAATATTCTGACTATGCATAGGTTCTGTTGCATGAAACTATATATGCAGCATGAGTCTCTACCTAAAAGATAGGGTTGCATAACTTATAATGATAAAGGTATCGTATGAAATGTCAGTATTGCTAAGCCAATTATGTATAAGATTTGCAATACAAGTAAAAGGTCACCAGCTTTGCAAAGAAGAACTACCTAACCAACTCCACTTCGTGGATATGAGTCCCTTTGTGGTTTGTGACAATCCATTTGCCAAACCAGT